>NC_092100.1:14535045-14790045 GCF_045679555.1 Salvelinus alpinus | reverse complement strand
CCTCCCCCAGCCTCCCTATATGAAACGCTCACTCATGGAAACGCACTCGTTGAACCCAGGCTGCTGAATGCTTATAGGATGCCTTTCCTATGGAGCTGGAGGATATAGGGCTGGAGGGCTATGGGGCTGGAGGATATGGGGCTGGAGGATATGGAGCTGGGGGGCTGGATGGCTATGGGGCTGGGGGGCTGGATGGCTTTAGGGCTGGATGGCTATGGGGCTGGGGGGCTGGAGGGCTTTAGGGCTGGATGGCTATGGGGCTGGATGGCTATGGGGCTGGGGGGCTGGAGGGCTTTAGGGCTGGATGGCTATGGGGCTGGATGGCTGGGGGGCTTTGGACCTGGAGGGCTTTGGACCTGGAGGGATATGGGGCTGGATGGCTATGGGGCTGGATGGCTATGGGGCTGGAGGGCTATGGGGCTGGAGGGCTATGGGGCTGGAGGGCTATGGGGCTGGAGGGCTATGGGACTCGATGGCTATGGGGCTGGATGGCTATGGGGCTGGATGGCTATGGGGCTGGATGGCTGGAGGGCTTTGGAGCTGGGGGGCTTTGGAGCTGGAGGGCTGGGGGGCTGGAGGGATATGGGGCTGGATGGCTATGGGGCTGGATGGCTATGGGGCTGGAGGGCTATGGGGCTGTGTTAAACTCTCTGTTCTTCCCACCACGACAGAAAGAGCTCTCCTGGTCCAATTTCTCTTTTTCATTCACTCTCTTTCTTACTCTTTCACATTCACCCCCTTTTTCTTTCACTCTCCTTCTCAAGCCCACCGTATTCTTTCTCTCCTTTCTCTCTGTTTCTCTCCTTTCTCTCTATTTCTCTCCTTTCACTCTGTTTCTCTCCTCTCTCTCTTCCTCTCTCTCTTCCTCCCTCTCTTTCCTCTCTCTTCCTCCCTCTCTCCTCTCTCTCTTCATCCCACTTACTCCCCTCTCTCTGCCTCTCTCTCTCTCTCTCTCTCTCTCTCTCTCTCTCTCTCTCTCTCTCTCTCTCTCTCTCTCTCTCTCTCTCTCTCTCTCTTTCTCTCTCTCTCTGCCTATCTCTGTCTCTCTCTCTTTGCCTGTCTCTCTCTCTCTCTCTGTCTCTCTCTGCCTGTCTCTCTCTCTCTGCCTGTCTCTGTCTCTCTCTGCCTGTATCTGTCTCTCTCTCTGCCCGTCTCTCTCTCGCTCTCTCTCTACCTGTCAGTTCAATTCAAGGGGCTTTATTGGCATGGGAAACATATGTTAACATTGCCAAAGCAATGTTAACATCTGCCTGACTCTCTCTCTCTCGCTCTCTCTCTCTCTCTCTCTGTCTCTCTATCTCTCTCTGCCTCTCTCTCTATCTTTGCCTGTCTTTCTCTATGCCTGTCTCTCTCTCTCTGCCTGACAATTCAATGCAATTCAATTCAAGGGGCTTTATTGGCATGGGAAACATGTGTTAACATTGCAAAAGCAAGTGAAGTAGATAATATACTAAAGTGAAATAAACAATAAAAATTAACAGTAAACATTACACATACAGCAGTTTCAAAACAATAAAGACATTACAAATGTCATATTATGTATATATACAGTGTTGTAACAATGTACAACTGGTTAAAGTACACAAGGGAAAATAAATATTTTTATTTTAAATAAATATTATTGTATTTACAATGGTGTTTGTTCTTCACTGGTTGCCCTTTTCTTGTGGCAACAGGTCACACATCTTGCTGCTGTGATGCACACTGTGGTATTTCACCCAGTAGATATGAGAGTTTATCAAAATTGGATTTCTTTTCGAATTCTTTGTGGATCTGTGTAATCTGAGGGAAATATGTGTCTCTAATATGGTCATACATTAGGCAGGAGGTTAGGAAGTGCAGCTCAGTTTCCACCTCATTTTGTGGGCAGTGTGCACATAGCCTGTCTTCTCTTGAGAGCCATGTCTGCCTACGGTGGCCTTTCTCAATAGCAAGGCTATGCTCACTGAGTCTGTACATAGTCAAAGCTTTCCTTAAGTTTGGGTCAGTCATTGTGGTCAGGTATTCTGCCACTGCGTACTCTCTGTTTAGGGCCAAATAGCATTCTAGTTTTCTCAGTTTTTTTGTTAATTCTTTCCAATGTGTCAAGTAATTATCTTTTTGTTTTCTCATGATTTGCTTGGGTCTAATTGTGCTGCTGTCCTGGGGTTCTGTGGGGTGTGTTTGTGTTCGTGAACAGAGCCCCAGGACCAGCTTGCTTAGGGGACTCGTCTCCAGGTTCATCTCTCTGTAGGTGATGGCTTTGTTATGGAAGGTTTGGGAATCGCTTCCTTTTAGGTGGTTGTAGAATTTAACGGCTCTTTTCTGGATTTTGATAATTAGCGGGCGTTGACCTAATTCTGCTCTGCATGCATTATTTGGTGTTTTACGTTGTACACAGATGATACTTTTGCAGAATTCTGCATGCAGTCTCAATTTGGTGTTTGTCCCATTTTGTGAATTCTTGGTTGGTGATCGGACCCCAAACCTCACAACCATAAAGGGCAATGGGTTCTATAACTGATTCAAGTATTTTTAGCCAGATCCTAATTGGTATGTTGAATTTTATGTTCCTTTTGATGGCATAGAAGGCCTACTTGCCTTGTCTCTCAGCTCGTTCACAGCTTTGTGGAAGTTACCTGTGGCGCTGATGTTTCGGCTAAGGTACAGTTGAAGTCGGAAGTTTATATACACCTTAGCCAAATACATTTAAACTCAGTTTTTCACAACTCCTGACATTTAATCCGAGTAAATATTCCCTGTCTTTGGTCAGTTAGGATCACCACTTCATTTTAAGAATGTGAAATGTCAGAATAATAGAAGAGAGTGATTTATTTCTGCTTTTATTTATTTCATCACATTCCCAGTGGGTCAGAAGTTTACATACACTCAATTAATATTAATGTTAATATCAATTAATATTTGATAGCATTGCCTTTAAATTGTTTAACTTGGGTCAAACGTTACGATTCCCACAATAAGTTGGGTGAATTTTGGCCCATTCGTCCTGACAGAGCTGGTGTAACTGAGTCAGGTTTGTAGGCCTCCTTGCTCACACACGCTTTTTCAGTTCTGCCCACAAATTTTCTATAGGATTGAGGTCAGGGCTTTGTGATGGCCACTCCAATACCTTGACTTTGTTATCCTCAAGCCATTTTGCCACAACTTTGGAAGTATGCTTGGGGTCATTGTCCATTTGGAAGACCCATTTGCGACCAAGCTTTAACTTCCTGACTGATGTCTTGAGATGTTGCTTCAATATATCCACATAATTTTCCTACCTCATGATGCCATGTATTTTGTGAAGTGCACCAGTCCCTCCTGCAGTAAAGCACCCCCACAACATGATGCTGCCACCCCTGTGCTTCACGGTTGGCATGGTGTTCTTCGGCTTGCAAGCGTCCCCCTTTTTCCCCCAAACATAATGATGGTCATTATGGCCAAACAGTTCTATTTTTGTTTCATCAGACCAGAGGACATTTCTCCAAAAAGTGCAATCTTTGTCTCCATCTGCAGTTGCAAACCGTAGTCTGGCTTTTTTATGACGGTTTTGGAGCAGTGGCCTCTTCCTTGCTGAGTGGCCTTTCAGGTTATGTCGATATAGGACTCGTTTTATTGTGGATATAGATACTTTTGTAACTGTTTCCTCCAGCATCTTCACAAGGTCCTTTGCTGTTGTTCTGGGATTTTTTTGCACTTTTTGCACCAAAGTACCTTCATCTCTAGGAGACAGAACGCGTCTCCTTCCTGAGCGGTATGACGGCTGTGTGGTCCAATGGTGTTAATACTTGCGTGCTATTGTTTGTACAGATGAACGTAGTACCTTCAGGCGTTTGGAAATTGCTCCCAAGGATGAACCAGACTTGTGGAGGTCAACATTTTATTTCTGAGGTCTTGGCTGATTTCTTTTGATTTTCCCATGATGTCAAGCAAAGAGGCACTGAGTTTGAAGGTAGGCCTTGAAATACATCCACAGGTACACCTCCAATTGATGTCAATTAGCCTATCAGAAGCTTTTAAAGCCATGATGTCATTTTCTGCAATTTTCCAAGCTGTTTAAAGGCACATTCAACTTAGTGTATGTAAACTTCTGACCTACTGGAATTGTGATACAGTGAATTATAAGTGAAATAATCTGTCTGTAAACAATTGTTGGAAAAATGACTTGTGTCATGCACAAAGTAGATGTCCTAACCGACTTGCCAAAACTATAGTTTGTTAACAAGAAATTTGTGGAGTGGTTGAAAAACTAGTTTTAATGACTCTCTGCCAGTCAATTCAATTCAATTCAATTGACTTTATTGACATGGCAAGTTATTATTACTTACATTGTCAAAGTATACATATCGAAAAATTTAAATAAAATATATATGTATATATATACACAAAATATATATATATTTATATATAAATAAATGGTGGGACTAACAGCAATAATAATAGTAGTAGTGGACATGGGATTACCATTAATAACAGCTACAACAACAATATTAATCACAACAACAACACATTAAAGCAACAGTAGTAGACCAGTGTCAACATGACTGAGAAGACACATGACCTGGTACGAAAGACAAAACAAAACTAAGCTAAATGGGAAATATTATCAACATTACTTTGCATTTTTCACTGGCTGTCCCTCAGGCTGTGGCAGGAGGACACATATTTGGCTGCCAAAACTGCACATTTTGGCTTTTCACCCAATAAATATTTGAATTTTTCTTCATCTTTTATAGTTTCAAATTCTTTGTATTGAATTATAATTTTGGGAAAGAAATATGCTCTTAGGTCTGAGTATTTGTCACAGTGTAGTAGGAAATGCACTTCTGTCTCTACCTCTCCCCTGGAGCAGAGTGAGCACAGCCTGTCCTCTCTGGGCAGCCAGGTTTGTCTGTGACGACCGGTCTCTATAGCCAGACTGTGCTCACTGAGTCTGTACCTAGTCAATGTTTTCCTCAGTTTTCTATCAGTCACAGTGGTCAGATAGTCTGCCACCATGTACTGTCTGTTTAGAGCCAAATAGCATTGAAGTTTACTTTGATTTTTTGTGGTGTCTTTCCAATAGGTTATATATTTTTCTTTTTGTTTTGTGATGATTTGGTTGGGCCAGATTTTCTGAGGGCTGTCCCGAGGCTCTGTGGGGTTGGTTTGGGTTGGTGAACTGAGCCTCAGAACCAGCTGGCTGAGGGGACTCTTCTCTGGTTTCATCTCTTGACATTGTAGAGCTGTGTGATGGAATGTTTTAGGGTTACTTGTTTTTAGATGGTTGTAAAATTTGATGGCTCTTTTTTCTATTCGAATGAGGAGGGGATATTGGCCCAATTCTGCACTACATGCGTTATTTGGAGTTTTTCTTTGTACTTGCAATACAGTCTTGCAAAACTCTGCATGCAATACTTCAATTGGATGTTTGTCCCATTTAGTAAATTCATTATTAGAGAGTGGACCCCATACCTCACTGCCATATAGAGCAATTGGTTCTATAACTGATTGAAAAATTTTGAGCCAGATTCTAATTGGAATTTCAATTTTGATGTTCCTTTTAATGGCATAGAATGCTCTTCTTGCTTTGTCTCTCAGCTCATTCACAGCCATGTGAAAGCTACCTGTGTTGCTGATATTTAGTCCTAGATATGTGTAGTTTTTGGTGTGTTCTAATAGAACTGTGTCCAAATAGAATTTATATTTGTCATCCTTATTTCCGGACCTTTTTTGGAATATCATTATATTTGTTTTTTTTAGGTTAACAGTCAGAGCCCAAGTCTGACAGAACCTGTGAAGATGATCTAGGTGTTGCTGTAACCCCTCTTTAGTGGGAGACAGCAGCACCAGGTCATCTGCGTACAGCAGACACTTGATTTCAGTGTTGTGTAGGGTGATACCAGGTGCTGCCGATTCTTCTAATGTTTTTGCCAATTCATTAATGTAGATGTTAAATAATGTTGGACTTATTGGGCAGCCCTGTTTCACTCCCCGCCCCTGAGAGAAGAAGTCTGTTTGCTTGTTGCCAATTTTAACCGCACATTTGTTTTTAGTGTACATTGATTTAATAAAATCATATGTTTTCCCTCCAATACCACTTTCTATTAGTTTATAAAAAAGACCTTCGTGCCAAATTGAATCAAATGCTTTCTTGAAATCTACAAAACACGAGTAGATTTTGCCTTTGTTTTGGTTAACTTGTTTATCAATTAGAGTGTGGAGGGTGTAAATGTGGTCAGTTGTACGATAATTTTTTAGAAATCCAATCTGGCTTCTGCTCAGGACGTTGTGTTCGTCAAGGAAATGATGTAGTCTGCTATTTATAATACTGCAGAGAATTTTCCCCAAGTTGCTGTTAACGCATATTCCTCTGTAATTATTTGGGTCAAATTTGTCTCCATTTTTATAGATTGGTGTGATCAGTCCCTGGTTCCAAATATCGGGGAAAATACCTGCAGTGAGGATAATGTTGAAGAGTTTGAGTATAGCCAATTTGAATTTGTGGTCTGTATATTTGATCATTTCATTTAAGATCCCATCAGCACCACAGGCCTTTTTGGGTTGGAGATTGCATATTTTTTCCAATAATTCTTCTTCTGTAATTGGGGTATCCACAGGATTCTGATAGTCTTTGACTGCTAATTCAAGGATTTGTATTTTTTCTTGTATATCTTTTTGTTCTGGGCTCTTTGTTATATTGCTGTAGAGGTTTGCAAAGTGATTTCTCCACATATCCCCATTTTGGATAGCCAACTCCTCATGATGAGGTTTGTTTAATTTATTCCAATTCTCCCAGAAGTGGTTTGATTCTATGGATTCCTCAATTCCATCCAGCTGATTTCTAATGTGCTGTTCCTTTTTTGTTCTTAGGGTGCGTTTGTATTGCTTCAGTGTTTCCCCATATTGAAGGCGTATATTTTTGTTGTCTGGTTCTCTGTGTTTTTGATTAGATATATTTCTCAATGACTTTCTTAGATTTTTGCAATCATTATCAAACCATTTTTCATTATCTGTTATTTTTGGTTTGCTCTTATGCTTCTTTAGATTAGCCAAGGAGGCTAATTTGTCAAATATAAAGTTTATGTTCCTAACGGCCAAATGTACACCTTCATTGCTGAAGGAGAATGTTAAGGCTAAAAAGTTGTCCAGGAGAGATTGTATTTTTTGGCTACTAATTGCTTTTTGGTAGATGTCTGTACTGTTTGCACTCCATCTATAGGCTTGTTTAGTACCATGTAGTTTATTGGGCCATGATGCTTCATGGTTGGGTTCTGCTCTTCTCAGATACACTGTGATTTTACTGTGGTCTGAGAGAGGTGTTAGTGGGCTGACTGTGAAGGCTCTGAGAGATTCTGGGTTTAGGTCGGTGAGGAAGTCTGCCAGTCTCTCTCTCTCTCTCTCTACCTGTCTCTCTCTCTGCCTGCCTCTCTCTCTCTCTCTACCTGTCTCTCTCTCTCCATCTGCCATTCTCTCTCTCTCTGCCTGTCTCTCTCTCTGCCTGTCTCTCTTCCTGCCTCTGTCTCTCTCTCTGCCTGTCTCTAGCTCTCTCTATACCTGTCTCTCTTTCTGCCTGTCTGTCTCTCTCTGCCTGTCTCTCTCTCTCTCTGCCTGTCTCTCTCTCTCTCTGCCTTTATTTTTCTCTGCTTCTCTCTCTCTCTCTCTCTCTCTTTGGCATCTTTACCTTTAAGAGTGTACTAACTTTGGAGCAGAGCTGTATGGGCCCTGGTCACTCTAAAGGGAATAGGGTTCCCTTTGGGACGTAGTCGAAGAGCGTCTAGGGAATGAAGACCAGTAATGAACGTATTTCATTTTGTTATTGAACCTTTATTTAACTAGGCAAGTCAGTTAAGATAAAATTCTTATTTACAATGACGGCCTACCCCGGCCAAACCCTACCCCGGCCAAACCCTACCCCGGCCAAACCCTACCCCGGCCAAACCCGACGCTGTGCCAATTGTGCGCCGCCCTATGGGACTCCCAATCACGGCCGGTTGTGATACAGCCTGGAATCGAACCAGGGTCTGTAGTGACGCCTCTATCACTGAGATGCAGTGCCTTAGACTGCTGCACCACTGGTGGTTCCTAGTGGTTCCCAACGAGAGGTACTGGGAACCACGGGAGTACTTGGCCTGTCCACAAGGGGTACATGAGAAGACTCATTAGACTATAGGTCTACTGGTAAAATACACATGAGGGCTACTGCAGGGGTAATCCAGGCAGAGCAACATTCAGTTGGTGGTACAGTAACCAAAAAAGGTTGGGAACCACTGGTCTAGGAGTTGTAGGGGGAAAGCAAAGCTTGTCCAAAGTTATGGAAAATGTCTTGGAAAGATGGGAAATAGGATTTTGTCCGGTACTCAAATGTGTTCAGTATCAACACGAGCTGCTCCAGTAGTTTCATTAGAGACACTTAAGTGTGTTTTTGTGTGTGTCTGGTTAGTGGAGCCCCCTGCTGTGGTTTTGGGAGTGGAAGGCGACATACACACCCATGGGGACAGGGGCCCCAGATGTGCCCTGCCCTCTAGGTCATTGTAAATACACCCTCTTCTCCCACATTGCCTTTCTTTCCACAGGGACATGTAACGGTTTGTGCGTGTGTGCGGGTATGCATGCGTGCTTTTGTGTGTGTGTGTGTAACAGAAGGAACATGATGTGTGTTTGAGACAAACCTCGTCCCATGCCTCCTCTTTCATGTTCCAATGATCCTCTGTTTGCAATAACATCACCTCTTTCTTTTATTCTCTCTCTCTGTCTCTCTGTCTCTCTGTCTCTCTGTCTCTCTGTCTCTCTGTCTCTCTCTCTCTGTCTCTCTCTCTCTCTCTCTCTCTCTGTCTCTCTGTCTCTCTGTCTCTCTGTCTCTCTCTCTCTCTCTCTGTCTCTCTCTCTCTCTCTCTCTCTCTCTCTCTCTCTCTCTCTCTCTCTCTCTCTCTCTCTCTCTCTCTCTCTCTCGCTCGCTCGCTCTCTCGCTCTCTCAGGACATCTTGGCTTCCAAGACAGCTTTGTCACATCGGGTGTCTTCAGTGTGGCCGAGCTCGTGCGAGTCTCACAGAGTAAGTTTATCTTCTTTCTTCCTCTCTCGCTACCCCTCTCTCGCTCTCTATCCCTCTCTCTCTCACTACCCCTCTCACTCTCTCTCTACCCCTCCCCTCTCTCGCTCTCTATTCCTCTCTCTCTACCTCCCCCATCTCTCTATCTACCCCTCCCCTCTCTCGCTCTCTATTCCTCTCTCTCTACCCCTCCCCTCTCTCTCTCTATTCCTCTCTCTACCTCCCCCATCTCTCTCTACCTCCCCCATCACTCTCTCTCTACCCCTCCCCTCTCTTGCTCTCTATTCCTCTCTCTCTACCCCCCCCATCTCTTTCTCTCTACCCCTCCCCTCTCTCGCTCTCTATTCCTCTCTCTCTTCCTCCCCCATCTCTCTCTCTCTTTCTATCCCCCTTCCCGCTCTCCCTCTCTGTCTCCCTTCCCCCTCTCACTCTCTCTTTCTCTCTCTCTACCTCCCCCATCTCTCTCTCTACCCCTCCCCTCTCTCTCTCTCTATTCCTCTCTCTCTACCTCCCCCATCTCTCTACCCCTCCCCTCTCTCACTCTCTATTCCTTTCTCTCTACCTCCCCCATCTCTCTCTCTCTACCCCTCCCCTCTCTCGCTCTCTATTCCTCTCTCTCTACCTCCCCCATCTCTCTCTCTCTACCCCTCCCCTCTCTCGCTCTCTATTCCTCTCTCTCTACCTCCCCCATCTCTCTCTCTCTACCCCTCTTCTCTTTCGCTCTCTATTCCTCTCTCTCTACCTCCCCCATCTCTCTCTCTCTACCCCTCCCCTCTCTCGCTCTCTATTCCTCTCTCTCTTCCTCCCCCATCTCTCTCTTTCTATCCCCCTTCCTCCCTCTCTCTCTTTCTCTCTCTCTCCTCCCCCATCTCTCTCTCTACCACACTCTCTCTATACCCCCTCTGTCACTCTCTCCCCCCCCCCCCCGTCACTCTCTCGCTAACCCTCCCCTCTCTCGCTCTCTATTCCTCTCTCTCTCTCCTCCACCATCTCTCTCTACCACACTCTCTCTATACCCCCTCTGTCACTCTCTCTTTACCCCCCCGTCTCTCTCTCTGTTTGTCTCTTTCTCTCTCTATACTCTCCACAAAGAGAACCCAGCAGCAGGCTGTGATTTGATTGCATATCTGCCATCGATATGGTCCGGCCCACTAATGCAATTTATTAGGACCAATACAGAGATTCCCCAGACACTCCCACTATGTTAATGAACTAAGAGCAAACCCCAAATCTCTCCCAAATCAGACAGTCAGCTAAAAGAAAAGACCCACAGTCAACTTAGTAGGCCGAAGGAAAATGGACAATGACTAAGATCTGTGTCTCAGAGTAGGAGTGCTGATCTAGGATCAGTTTTTACCTTTTAGGTTACAATGAATACAATGGAAGAGGGGACTGATCCTAGATCAGCAGTCCTACTCTGAGACCCTTTATGAAGACAGGCTCTGAAGTTTAGGTTAGACAGCCCCCAATGATCAGCTTACCCTCCTCGACTCTTAACCTTAATCGTTAGGGGGGAGGCCCTGTAGGTACCACTCCTCGACTCTTAACCTTAATCGTTAGGGGGGAGGCCCTGTAGGTACCACTCCTCGACTCTTAACCTTAACCGTTAGGGGGGAGGCCCTGTAGGTACCACTCCTCAACTCTTAACCTTAATCGTTAGGGTGGAGGCCCTGTAGGTACCACTCCTCGACTCTTAACCTTAATCGTTAGGGGGGAGGCCCTGTAGGTACCACTCCTCGACTCTTAACCTTAACCGTTAGGGGGGAGGCCCTGTAGGTACCACTCCTCGACTCTTAACCTTAATCCTTAGGGGGGAGGCCCTGTAGGTGCCACTCCTCGACTCTTAACCTTAATCGTTAGGGGGGACGCCCTGTAGGTACCACTCCTCGACTCTTAACCTTAATCGTTAGGGGGGAGGCCCTGTAGGTACCACTCCTCGACTCTTAACCTTAATCGTTAGGGGGGAGGCCCTGTAGGTACCACTCCTCGACTCTTAACCTTAATCGTTAGGGGGGACGCCCTGTAGGTACCACTCCTCGACTCTTAACCTTAATCGTTAGGGGGGAGGCCCTGTAGGTACCACTCCTCGACTCTTAACCTTAATCGTTAGGGGGGAGGCCCTGTAGGTACCACTCCTCGACTCTTAACCTTAATCGTTAGGGGGGACGCCCTGTAGGTACCACTCCTCGATTCTTAACCTTAATCGTTAGGGGGGAGGCCCTGTAGGTACCACTCCTCGACTCTTAACCTTAACCGTTCGGGGGGAGGCCCTGTAGGTACCACTCCTCGACTCTTAACCTTAATCGTTAGGGGGGAGGCCCTGTAGGTACCACTCCTCGACTCTTAACCTTAATCGTTCGGGGGGACGCCCTGTAGGTACCACTCCTCGACTCTTAACCTTAATCGTTAGGGGGGAGGCCCTGTAGGTACCACTCCTCGACTCTTAACCTTAATCGTTAGGGGGGAGGCCCTGTAGGTACCACTCCTCGACTCTTAACCTTAATCGTTAGGGGGGAGGACCTGTAGGTACCACTCCTCGACTCTTAACCTTAACCGTTAGGGGGGAGGCCCTGTAGGTACCACTTCTCGACTCTTAACCTTAATCGTTAGGGGGGAGGCCCTGTAGGTACCACTCCTCGACTCTTAACCTTAATCGTTAGGGGGGAGGCCCTGTAGGTACCACTCCTCGACTCTTAATCGTTAGGGGGGAGGCCCTGTAGGTACCACTCCTCGACTCTTAACCTTAATCGTTAGGGGGGAGGCCCTGTAGGTACCACTCCTCGACTCTTAACCTTAATCGTTAGGGGGGAGGCCCTGTAGGTACCACTCCTCGACTCTTAACCTTAATCGTTAGGGGGGAGGCCCTGTAGGTACCACTCCTCGACTCTTAACCTTAACCGTTAGGGGGGAGGACCTGTAGGTACCACTCCTCGACTCTTAACCTTAATCGTTAGGGGGGAGGCCCTGTAGGTACCACTCCTCGACTCTTAACCTTAACCGTTAGGGGGGAGGACCTGTAGGTACCACTCCTCGACTCTTAACCTTAATCGTTAGGGGGGAGGCCCTGTAGGTACCACTCCTCGACTCTTAACCTTAACCGTTAGGGGGGAGGACCTGTAGGTACCACTCCTCGACTCTTAACCTTAATCGTTAGGGGGGACGCCCTGTAGGTACCACTCCTCGACTCTTAACCTTAATCGTTAGGGGGGAGGCCCTGTAGGTACCACTCCTCGACTCTTAACCTTAACCGTTAGGGGGGAGGCCCTGTAGGTACCACTCCTCGACTCTTAACCTTAATCCTTAGGGGGGAGGCCCTGTAGGTGCCACTCCTCGACTCTTAACCTTAATCGTTAGGGGGGACGCCCTGTAGGTACCACTCCTCGACTCTTAACCTTAATCGTTAGGGGGGAGGCCCTGTAGGTACCACTCCTCGACTCTTAACCTTAATCGTTAGGGGGGAGGCCCTGTAGGTACCACTCCTCGACTCTTAACCTTAATCGTTAGGGGGGACGCCCTGTAGGTACCACTCCTCGACTCTTAACCTTAATCGTTAGGGGGGAGGCCCTGTAGGTACCACTCCTCGACTCTTAACCTTAATCGTTAGGGGGGAGGCCCTGTAGGTACCACTCCTCGACTCTTAACCTTAATCGTTAGGGGGGACGCCCTGTAGGTACCACTCCTCGATTCTTAACCTTAATCGTTAGGGGGGAGGCCCTGTAGGTACCACTCCTCGACTCTTAACCTTAACCGTTCGGGGGGAGGCCCTGTAGGTACCACTCCTCGACTCTTAACCTTAATCGTTAGGGGGGAGGCCCTGTAGGTACCACTCCTCGACTCTTAACCTTAATCGTTCGGGGGGACGCCCTGTAGGTACCACTCCTCGACTCTTAACCTTAATCGTTAGGGGGGAGGCCCTGTAGGTACCACTCCTCGACTCTTAACCTTAATCGTTAGGGGGGAGGCCCTGTAGGTACCACTCCTCGACTCTTAACCTTAATCGTTAGGGGGGAGGACCTGTAGGTACCACTCCTCGACTCTTAACCTTAACCGTTAGGGGGGAGGCCCTGTAGGTACCACTTCTCGACTCTTAACCTTAATCGTTAGGGGGGAGGCCCTGTAGGTACCACTCCTCGACTCTTAACCTTAACCGTTAGGGGGGAGGCCCTGTAGGTACCACTCCTCGACTCTTAACCTTAATCGTTAGGGGGGAGGCCCTGTAGGTACCACTCCTCGACTCTTAATTGTTAGGGGGGAGGCCCTGTAGGTACCACTCCTCGACTCTTAACCTTAATCGTTAGGGGGGAGGCCCTGTAGGTACCACTCCTCGACTCTTAACCTTAATCGTTAGGGGGGAGGCCCTGTAGGTACCACTCCTCGACTCTTAACCTTAATCGTTAGGGGGGAGGCCCTGTAGGTACCACTCCTCGACTCTTAACCTTAACCGTTAGGGGGGAGGACCTGTAGGTACCACTCCTCGACTCTTAACCTTAATCGTTAGGGGGGAGGCCCTGTAGGTACCACTCCTCGACTCTTAACCTTAACCGTTAGGGGGGAGGACCTGTAGGTACCACTCCTCGACTCTTAACCTTAATCGTTAGGGGGGAGGCCCTGTAGGTACCACTCCTCGACTCTTAACCTTAACCGTTAGGGGGGAGGACCTGTAGGTACCACTCCTCGACTCTTAACCTTAATCGTTAGGGGGGACGCCCTGTAGGTACCACTCCTCGACTCTTAACCTTAACAGTTAGGGGGGAGGCCCTGTAGGTACCACTCCTCGACTCTTAACCTTAATCGTTAGGGGGGGGGACCTGTAGGTGCCACTCCTCGACTTTTAACCTTAACCATTAGGTTGCCATTCTTCTTGGAGAAGAAGAAAAGGGAAAATAAAGGGAAAGTGAAGGGGAGAGGAGGTGAGGGAGGTGGAAAGAAAGAAACTCCTCCAGACAAATCTTTGTCATTGGAAAAGGCGGAGACGGAAAGACGAAGGAGAGATGGAGAGACAGTGTGTTCTACATGCAACACAGGGAGGGAGGGAGGGAGGGAGGGAGCCATTCGGTACTGTCGTTAGCCCCCGCTAACAATAGCCCATTGAAAGTGCCTGTCAGCACTCTGACTGGAGCCCCTTCTGATCAAAGATTCATTGATCACCCCCCACCACACACACATGCACGCATACACACACCCTGCCCTCACTCGCGCCGTCTCTCCATCTCTCCCTTGTCATCCGTTTCAACCTCTCCCGGACCCAGTCTGTAATACCTACATGTTTCAAGCAGACCACCATAGTCCCTGTGCCTAAGAATTCCAAAGTAACCTGTCTAAATGACTTTCGCCCCGTAGCACTCACATCTGTAGCCATGTAATGCATTGAAAGGCTGGTCATGGCTCACATCGACACCATCATCCCAGACACACTGGACCCACTCCAATTCACATACCGCCCCAACAGATCCACAGATGACGCAATCGCTATTGCACTCCACACTACCCTCTCCCACCTGGACAAGAGGAACACCTATGTGAGAATGCTATTCATTGACTACAGCTCAGCATTCAACACCATAGTACCCTCAAAGCTCATCACTAAGCTAAGGACCCTGGGACTAAACACGTCCCTCTGCAACTGGTTCCTGGACTTCCTGACGGGCCGCCCCCCAGGTGGTAAGGGTAGGTAACAACACATCCGCCACACTGACCCTCAACACGGGGGCCCCTCAGGGGTGCGTGCTTAGTCCCCTCCTGTACTCCCAGTTCACCCATGACTGCGTGGCCGCACACGACTCCCAACACCATGATTAAGTTTTCCAGACGACACGGCGGCGGTAGGCCTGATCACCAACGACGATGAGTCAGCCTATAGGGAGGAGATCAGAGACCTGCCAGTGTGGTGCCAGGACAACAACCTCTCCCTGAACGTCAGTAAGACAAAAGAGCTGATTGTGGACTACATGAAACAGAGGGCAGAGCACGCCCCTATTCACATCGACGGGGCTGTAGTGGAGCGGGTTGAGAGCTTAAAGATCCTTGGTGTCCACACACCAACAAACTAACATGGTCCAAACACACAAAGACAGTCATGAAGAGGGCACAAAAAACCTATTCCCCCTCAGGAGACTGAAAAGAATTGACATGGGTCAGCAGATCCTCCAAAGGTTCTACTTCTGCACCATTGAGAGCATCCTGACTGGTTGCATCACTGCCTGGTATGGCAACTGCTCAGCCTCCGACCGCAAGGCACTACAGAGGGTAGTGCGAATGGCCAGTACATCACCGGGGCCAAGCTTCCTGCCATCCAGGACCTCTATACCAGGCGGTGTCAGAGAAAGGCCCTAAAAATTGTCAAAGACTCCAGCCACCCTAGTCATAGACTGTTCTCTCTGCTACCGCACGGCAAGCGGTACCGGAGCACTAACTCTATGTCCAAGAGGCTTCTAAATAGCTTCTACCCCCAAGTCATAAGACTCCTGAACATCTAGTCAAATGGCACGTATGATAGATTTATTTAAGAGAGTGGAGTGGGACCAGGGGGTGGGTTGACTTGAGAGTGCAGAGCTGAAGATGAGGGGTCGTTATTGAATGGGGCGACAGGCCGCCTTCACCCCCCCTCGTCATCCTCCCCTTCCCCTACCTCCCCCCTCTGTACGGCAGTGTGACCTTGGCTTTGTGCACCCATTACACAATTCAGTGGCAGGGCCCAATCGAATCTGCTTCTGTCGATCAATATCCTATTAAAGCACCACACAAAAAAAACGAGAATGAGAGAGAGAGAGAGAGAGAGAGACAGGGGGTGGAGGAAGGGAAGAGAGAGCGAGAGGGGGTAGAGGGAGGGAATAGAGAGAGAGCGGGTAGAGAGAGGGAAGAGAGAGAGGGGGTAGAGGGAGGGAATAGAGAGAGAGAAAGAGGGGGTATAGGGAGGGGAGAGAGAGAGGGGGTAGAGGGAGGGGAGAGAGAGAGGGGAGAGGGGGTTGGTAGAGGGAGGGGGGAGAGAGAGGGAAGAGAGAGAAGGGGGTAGAGGGAGGGGGGTAGAGAGAGAGAAAGGGGAGAGAGAGAGGGGGGGGGTAGAGGGAGGGAAGAGAGAGGGGGGTAGAGAGAGGGAAGAGAGAGAAGGGGGTAGAGAGAGGGGGGGAAGAGAGAGAGGGGTGGTAGAGAGAAATGTAAGTCTTCTTACACTTAGCTGTTATCTCTATGTCGTTTGTTTTATAATTTTTGGGGCGTTATTGTAATTGGTCCGTTAATTTGGGAGATTGGGTTCCTTTCTCTCAGTCTCTTCTCTTCCCTGTCTCTGTCTCGTAAGTTTTATCCATCTCCTCTAAGACAGCGGAGACAGTGGATCACTAGCTGCTCTATGCCAGTTTGCTGGTGCTACTATAAATTCCCAGTTAGAAGCGGTATCACTAGTTGATCATGACTGTCACTCTGTAGATCAGTTCCAGTTTGACCTGGCACGCTATAGACCATGCCAGGGGGTACCGCTTGGCACAGCCTGGCACAGAGCAACACACACCACACACCTCCATCTCGTCTGCTAGTACGTTGGACACACGCACACGAATACACACACACTTACTCTTTCTCTGTGAATGGTTTGCATCGTGCTAGAGTGGCACACACAGCACCCACGTCCAGGGGCATTCCCCCTGGGATCCCTCTAACCCATACACACACACAGACCCCGGGGCCCTGGCAAAGAAACACCCACAACAGATGACTGGGAAGAACGGGGAGCGAATGAATGAATAATGAAGGAGACGAGGGCTAGTGTGGCCTCTCCTCCTTCCTTCCCTCCATCCTCACCCACCTCGTCTGCCCCCCGGCATACCCTGGCACTACTACTGGGGATACTATTCACACCACACACGCACTCCATCCACCACACAGTGGTGGGGTTGCCAACCTCGCCAACCCCACCAACACCACCACCACTATCACCACCACCAATACCACCACTATCACCACCACCAATACCACCACTAACACCACCACCAATACCACCACTAACACCACCACTACCAACCCCACCACTACCACCACCACCACCACCACCACCACCAACCCCACCACCACTAACACCACCACCAATACCACCACTAATACCACCACTAACACCACCACTACCAACCCCACCACTACCACCACCACCACCAACCCCACCACCACTAACACCACCAACACCACCACTACCAACCCCACCACTACCACCACCACCACCACCAACCCCACCACCACTAACACCACCACCAATACCACCACTAACACCACCACTACCAACCCCACCACTACCACCACCACCACCAACCCCACCACCACTAACACCACCACCAATACCACCACTAACACCACCACTACCACCACCACCAACCCCACCACCACCACCGCCACCACCAACCCCACCACCACCACCAACCCCACATCCACCACCAACCCCACCACCACCACCAACCCCACCACCACCACCAACCCCACCACCACCAACCCCACATCCACCCCCACCAACCCCACATCCACCACCACCACCACCACTACCACCAACCCCACCACCACCACCAACCCCACATCCACCAACCCCACATCCACCACTACCACCACCGCCACCACCAACCCCACCACCACCACCAACCCCACCACCACCGCCACCACCAACCCCACCAACACCACCACCAACACCACCACCACCACCACCAACCCCACCACCACCACTAACCCCACCATCACCACTAGCGTATTAGCCACTTTAGTGCAACGGAATGTGTCTCGTGTGTGAGACATGTGTGAGACGTATGTGAGACAGATCCCAGTACCGGTAGTACAGCGTTGGTTCATTTTGTGTGTGTGAAGCATCCCAGCCCCACCAAGAGTGTGTGTGTGTGTGTGTGTGTGTGTGTGTGTGTGTGTGTGTGTGTGTGTGTGTGTGTGTGTGTGTGTGTGTGTGTGTGTGTGTGTGTGTGTGTGTGTGTGTGTGTGCATGTGCGAAGCATCGCAGCCCCACCAAGAGGGTGTGTGTGCATGTACGAAGCATCCCAGCCCCACCAAGAGTGTGTGTGTGTGTGCGTGTGCGAAGCATCGCAGCCCCACCAAGAGTGTGTGTGTGCATGTGCGAAGCATCGCAGCCCCACCAAGAGTGTGTGTGTGCATGTACGAAGCATCCCAGCCCCACCAAGAGTGTGTGTGTGTGTGCATGTGCGAAGCATCGCAGCCCCACCAAGAGTGTGTGTGTGTGTGTGTGTGTGTGTGTGTGTGTGTGTGTGTGTGTGTGTGTGTGTGTGTGTGTGTGTGTGTGTGTGTGTGAAGCATCCCAGCCCCACCAGGAGTGTGTGTAGTCCAGGAGCAGGTCTGCAGGGAGAGAAATACAGCAGTGCTGATCAAGCAGAAAAACTCAAGTCCTGTCAGGCGTCTTCTCTCTTGCTCTCTCCCTCTCAATTCAATTCAAGGGGCTTTATTGGCATGAGAAACATATGTTAACATTCCCAAAGCAAGTGAAATAGATAATAAACAAAAGTGAAATAAACAATAAAAAAATAACAGTAAACATTACAATCACAACAGTTCCAAAGCAATAGAGACATTTCAAATGTAATATTATGTCTATATACAGTGTTGTAATGATGTGAAAATAGTTAAAGTACAAAAGGGAAAATTAATAAATATAAATATGGGTTGTATTTACAATGGTGTTTGTTCTTCACTGAGACAGAGACAGAGACAGAGACAGAGACAGACAGACAGACAGACAGACAGACAGACAGACAGACAGACAGACAGACAGACAGACAGACAGACAGACAGACAGACAGACAGTAATATGTAGATTGAGACAATGCACTTTCTCTGCACCAGCAAGGCACAGCAAGGTAGTTTGACTGATAGTGAGGGAGGGAGAAAGAGAGAAGGGCTCCATCGGAGAGAGAGAGATGAAGGCTCTGTCAGAGAGAAAGAGAAAAGGACAGAGGGAGGGGAAGAGACAGAAGGAGAGAGAGAGAAGGATCAATATTGGCCTGATAGCTACAGGCTTCATTTGGAATCCTCCAGGCAAAAAGCACTTGATAAAGCCCTTAAGAGGTAGAGACTGCAGATGACCTATATGATTGATTTCCATTCCAGTCAGACAGACTGCAGTGCTGGTCACTTTTCCCCTCCCTACCTCTCCCTCTATTCTTCCTCCTCTCTTTTTCTCTATCCCGTAGATCCCTCCATCTCACCTGTACAACGGAAGGGCTCCCAATTTAGGCCCCGCTTCTCTCTATCCTGCTCTGTATCCCCCTCTCATTCTACCCCTCTCTTTCTCTCTCTTTTCCTCTTTCCTCTCATTTTCATCTCTTTGTACCTTCTTATTTCCCTCTGTCCCTTTCTTCCCTCCATCTCTTTCCTCCCTCCATCCCGCTCATCTTTCCTTCTATAACCCTCTCTCTCTCCTTCTCTCTCTCCGTCCCCTCCCACCTTCCTCCATCTCTTTATCCCTCTCTCCAGACCAGAGCTATAGGCTGAGTTACTGCAGCCCGGTGTCCAGGTTAGCTCTCTCACAAATGACTTACACTATTAGCCATGCAAATGTACACGCTGCTTTTCTGCCTGCCTCGTAAATAACACTGCCCTGCCCGGCCCAGCCACTTTGGATTAGGAAGGGAGGGAGGAAAGGAGGGAGGGTGTCGAGGGAGATTGAAAGAGGGGAAAAAAAGAGATGGCTTAGAAATAATATTGGCTCTCTTTTTTGGGGGGTGGGGGGGTTGAGTCTTCCGGGGTAACTTGACTACGCGGGATAGTGTTTAATATATATATTTTTTCCCAGTTATCGGGAGAGGTGGGCGCCGCGTTGTGATGATGCGTGCGCTATTGCGCTCTCTCCTCCCTCTCCTTTTCTGTCTCACTCCATTCCATCCCTCTTTCTTTCCCTCCCTTTCTCTCCCAGTTGCAGTGTCCTCTCCCAATGTTAATTAGGAACACCATTACTGTGTCTGTCACAGCAGCCTCCTCCTCCTCTCGTCCTCTCCTCCATTTGGTCTGCAGCAGTGACTCTCCTCTGACCTTTTCCTCCTCCTCTCGTCCTCTCCTCCATTTGGTCTGCAGCAGTGACTCTCCTCTTACCTCCTCCTCCTCCTCTCGTCCTCTCCTCCATTTGGTCTGCAGCAGTGACTCTCCTCTGACCTCTTCCTCCTCCTCTTGTCCTCTCCTCCATTTGGTCTGCAGCAGTGACTCTCCTCTTACCTCCTCCTCCTCCTCTCGTCCTCTCCTCCATTTGATCTGCAGCAGTGACTCTCCTCCTACCTCCTCCTCCTCCTCTCGTCCTCTCCTCCATTTGGTCTGCAACAGTGACTCTCCTCTTACCTCCTCCTCCTCCTCTCGTCCTCTCCTCCATTTGGTCTGCAGCAGTGACTCTCCTCTGACCTCCTCCTCCTCCTCTCGTCCTCTCCTCCATTTGGTCTGCAGCAGTGACTCTCCTCTGACCTCCTCCTCCTCCTCTCGTCCTCTCCTCCATTTGGTATGCAGCAGTGACTCTCCTCTTACCTCCTCCTCCTCCTCTCGTCCTCTCCTCCATTTGGTCTGCAGCAGTGACTCTCCTCTGACCTCCTCCTCCTCCTCTAGTCCTCTCCTCCATTTGGTCTGCAGCAGTGACTCTCCTCTGACCTCTTCCTCCTCCTCTCGTCCTCTCCTCCATTTGGTCTGCAGCAGTGACTCTCCTCTGACCTCTTCCTCCTCCTCTCGTCCTCTCCTCCATTTGGTCTGCAGCAGTGACTCTCCTCTTACCTCTTCCTCCTCCTCTCGTCCTCTCCTCCATTTGGTCTGCAGCAGTGACTCTCCTCTGACCTCCTCCTCCTCCTCTCGTCCTCTCCACCATTTGGTCTGCAGCAGTGACTCTCCTCTGACCTCTTCCTCCTCCTCTCGTCCTCTCCTCCATTTGGTCTGCAGCAGTGACTCTCCTCTGACCTCCTCCTCCTCCTCTCGTCCTCTCGTCCATTTGGTCTGCAACAGTGACTCTCCTCTGACCTCTTCCTCCTCCTCTCGTCCTCTCCTACATTTGGTCTGCAACAGTGACTCTCCTCTGACCTCCTCCTCCTCCTCTTGTCCTTTCCTCCATTTGGTCTGCAGCAGTGACTCTCCTCTGACCTCTTCCTCCTCCTCTTGTCCTCTCCTCCATTTGGTCTGCAGCAGTGACTCTCCTCTGACCTCCTCTCGTCCTCTCCTCCATTTGGTCTGCAGCAGTGACTCTCCTCTGACCTCCTCCTCCTCTCGTCCTCTCCTCCATTTGATCTGCAGCAGTGACTCTCCTCTGACCTCCTCCTCCTCCTCTCGTCCTCTCCTCCATTTGGTCTGCAGCAGTGACTCTCCTCTGACCTCCTCCTCGTCCTCTCCTCCATTTGGTATGCAGCAGTGACTCTCCTCTGACCTCTTCCTCCTCCTCTTGTCCTCTCCTCCATTTGGTCTGCAGCAGTGACTCTCCTCTGACCTCCTCCTCCTCCTCTCGTCCTCTCCTCCATTTGGTCTGCAGCAGTGACTCTCCTCTGACCTCTTCCTCCTCCTCTCGTCCTCTCCTCCATTTGGTCTGCAGCAGTGACTCTCCTCTGACCTCCTCCTCCTCCTCTCGTCCTCTCCTCCATTTGGTCTGCAGCAGTGACTCTCCTCTGACCTCCTCCTCCTCCTCTCGTCCTCTCCTCCATTTGGTCTGCAGCAGTGACTCTCCTCTGACCTTTTCCTCCTCCTCTTGTCCTCTCCTCCATTTGGTATGCAGCAGTGACTCTCCTCTTACCTCCTCCTCCTCCTCTCGTCCTCTCCTCCATTTGGTCTGCAGCAGTGACTCTCCTCTGACCTCTTCCTCCTCCTCTCGTCCTCTCCTCCATTTGGTATGCAGCAGTGACTCTCCTCTGACCTCTTCCTCCTCCTCTCGTCCTCTCCTCCATTTGGTCTGTAGCAGTGACTCTCCTCTGACCTCTTCCTCCTCCTCTCATCCTCTCCTCCATTTGGTCTGCAGCAGTGACTCTCCTCTGACCTCTTCCTCCTCCTCTCGTCCTCTCCTCCATTTGGTCTGCAGCAGTGACTCTCCTCTGACCTCCTCCTCCTCCTCTCGTCCTCTCCTCCATTTGGTCTGCAGCAGTGACTCTCCTCTGACCTCTTCCTCCTCCTCTTGTCCTCTCCTCCATTTGGTCTGCAGCAGTGACTCTCCTCTGACCTCCTCCTCCTCCTCTTGTCCTCTCGTCCATTTGGTCTGCAGCAGTGACTCTCCTCTGACCTCTTCCTCCTCCTCTTGTCCTCTCCTCCATTTGGTATGCAGCGGCGACCCTGCTCCTCCTTCTCCTCCTCTCCCTCCTCCCCTCTGCATCACGTTTGCGCTGTCCTCATCAAAAATAGTGGTCCCCGTCACCGTGAATATAAAGAGGCACCAACGGCATGCCTTTATGGACTGGATGACAAAAGGCGCCAGCTAGTCCCACGGTGACCTACAACACACTCACACACACACACACACTCACACACACACACACACACTCACACACACACACACACACACACACACACACACACACACACAAGCGAGCAGGTAGCAGGAAGGGAAACCTTTTAAGTCAGACACTTTGGTGCAACAAGGTGAACGAGGTACCGGGTGCATCTAAAGTGGCTCTCTCTTATCTTCTCTCCTCTTGTCTCCTCTCCTCTCCCCTGCAGGTGAAAGTAGAGAGGAGAGGACACAAGGAGAGGACACAAGGAGAGGAGGGCCACTTATTGAGTACACTATGTGGTAGTTTAATAAATGGTAACACCTAATGTTCTTGTTCTCTCTCCTTGTTCTCTCCCCTCTCTCGCTCTCTTTCTCTCTCTCTCTCTCTGTCCTCTCTCTCTTTCTCTCTCCTTCCGCTCTACTGCTTTCTCTCTCCCTCCTCTCTCCCCTCGCTCTCTATGTCTTTCTCTCTCTCTCCCCTCTCTCTCTCTCTCCCCTCTCTCTCTCTCTCTCTCTCTCTCTCTCTCCCTATCTCTCTCTCTCCCTCTCTCTCATCTCTCCCCCTTCTCCCTTCCCCCTCCCTCTCTCTCTGTCCTTCTCTCTCACTCTCTCTCGCTCTTTCCCTCTCTGTCTCTCCCTCCCCCTATCATTATTTTTATCCCTCTCTCCCCTCTCCTTCCCTCTCTCTCCCTCTTCTCCCTCTTCTCTCTCTCTCTCTCTCTCTCTCTCTCTCTCTCTCTCTCTCTCTCTCTCTCTCTCTCTCTCTCTCTCTCTCTCTCTCTAGCCCCCATCGCAGCTGGGACGGGTCCTAACTTCTCGCTGGCCGACCTGGACAGCTCCTCCTACTACAGCATGAGCCCTGGGGCAATGAGGCGACCCTTACCCAGCACCTCCTCCAGCAGGTACACACACACACATATAAACACACACACACACACACATATAAACACACACACACATATAAACACACACACACATATAAACACACACACACATATAAACACACACATATAAACACACACACACACAGAAAGAGAGACACACACACACACACAGAGACAGACACGTACACACACACACACACACACACACACATACACGCACGCACGCACGCTTAGACACACAAGCACACACAGTTAGGCATGCGCACACAGACATGTTCGCTCATTCCCAGAGTAAAACCCTAGTCACCCCACAGTGTGTATTTGTGCATATGTACGTTTGTGCATTCATACTAATGTGTGTGTTTAGGAGAGCATTTGTGTGTGTGTGTGTTTCTCTCAAACACATTCTGACTTGGCCTACTACTCCGGAGACAGCCCACGCACCAGGTTGAAAGAGCAGCTTTACACACAGCGCTGCGAGGCACTACTCACTGAACTGGCCTCCAACCCACCATCTCCTGTTCCATACTCACATAATGAAGGCATATGGCCCGGAATCCTTTCTAATGTAACGTGTTGCACAAGCATACAGATGTCGGATCTTAACTTGATCACTCTTTTGTCGCTGTCCCTTTCGACACAAATAATTTGATCCCCTGATTGACTTGATGTAGTTACACATTTAAAATATGGACAGTCCAGGATTATTTCCCCCTGATGTTGATAGGAAATGACCAGACACGGTTGGATAAATAGGAAGCAAATACAACAATAAGCCAGTAGGATACACCAACATCAGTTTCATACAAAACAATTGTCCAGTACTGGGCTAGAAGACGTGCTGCTCAGAGCACTGCACTAGTTCACAATGCTCTAGGAAGCCCTGAGAATACTGGATGGTTTGCAGAGCCTTCCCCAAACTATAGCCCCCTCGGGACGGCACTGCATTGTATAGCCTACAAACACCGCATCCAGCTGCTCCCTGGTGACAATTCTACATTTTAAATATCTATTCAAATTATTTTCCTCCTGCGACGGAATGGGTCATATTAAGATCCGACTTCTGTACACACACATAGTCTGTGCTATGGTTAAACTTGCGCATGTTAAATATGCATGTGTTTGCATATCAAACCAAATCAAATCAAATGTTATTTGTCACATAGCCAAATATAACAGGTGTAGACCTTAACGTGAAATGCTTACTTACAAGCCCTTAACCAACAATGCTGTTCAAGAAATAGAGTTAAGAAAATATTTACTAAATATACTAAAGTAAAAAATTTAATTAAATCAAAAAGTAACACTAGAAAATGACATAGCAATAGTGAGGCTATATACAGGGGGTACCGGTACCGTGTCAATGTGCAGGGGTACAGGTTAGTTGAGGTCATTTGTAAAGTGACTATGCATAGATAATAAACAGTGAGTAGCAGCAGTGTAAAAACAGAGGGGGCGAGGGGTCAATGTAAATTGTCCGGGTGGCCATTTGATTATTGTTCAGCAGTCTTATGGCTTGGGGGTAGAAGCTGTTAAGGAGCCTTTTGGTTCTAGACTTGGCGCTCCGTACAGTTGCAGTTGGAGAAAGAACAGTCTATGATTTGGGTGACTGGAGTCGGACACTTTTATAGGCCTTCCTCTGACACCGTCTAGTATGTGTGTGTGTGTGTTATGCACGTGTGTGTGTGCAAGAGCATGTGTACCCATACACACATTTGTGCGTGTGTACGTCTCCACATATCCATGTCTGTGTGTAAGCTCACATACACCACCAGCCTCTCTCTCTCTCTTCCTTCCTGTCAAAGCAAACAGGTCTGAACAAGGAGGCAGTGTGTGGACACGCTCGGCCCTAATTACGTGATTACCAGGAAAGCTCACCAGCAGACATCACATTCACAAATAAATGTCAGAACCAACGGCAAGGGAAATAACTCACTGGTCAAGTGGAACACTGTTACCTATATAGTGCACTACTTCTAACCAGAGCCCGTATTGGCCCTGGTCAAAAGTAGTGCACTATAATGGGAATAGGGTGCCATTTGGGACCTACTCCTAGCCTCACTAACAGAGACAGATATACTGTACACACACCAGCACCAAACCACAGTCCGTGTTTGACTGGGGGGAGAGTTTCAGTGTTTGACTGGGGGGAGAGCTTCAGTGTTTGACTGGGGGGAGAGCTTCAGTGTTTGACTGGGGGGAGAGCTTCAGTGTTTGACTGGGGGGACAGCTTCAGTGTTTGACTGGGGGGACAGCTTCAGTGTTTGACTGGGGGGAGAGCTTCAGTGTTTGACTGGGGGGACAGCTTCAGTGTTTGACTGGGGGGAGAGTTTCAGTGTTTGGCTGGGGGGAGAGCTTCAGTGTTTGACTGGGGGGAGAGTTTCAGTGTTTGACTGGGTGGACAGCTTCAGTGTTTGACTGGGGGGGACAGCTTCAGTGTTTGACTGGGGAAGACAGCTTCAGTGTTTGACTGGGGAAGACAGCTTCAGTGTTTGACTGGGGGGGGACAGCTTCAGTGTTTGACTGGGGGGGACAGCTTCAGTGTTTGACTGGGGGGGACAGCTTCAGTGTTTGACTGGGGGGGACAGATTCAGTGTTTGACTGGGGGGACAGATTCAGTGTTTGACTGGGGGGACAGCTTCAGTGTTTGACTGGGGGGACAGCTTCAGTGTTTGACTGGGGGGGACAGCTTCAGTGTTTGACTGGGGGGGACAGCTTCAGTGTTTGACTGGGGGGGACAGATTCAGTGTTTGACTGGGGGGACAGCTTCAGTGTTTGACTGGGGGGACAGCTTCAGTGTTTGACTGGGGGGACAGCTTCAGTGTTTGACTGGGGGGGGCAGCTTCAGTGTTTGACTGGGGGGGGGGGCAGCTTCAGTGTTTGACTGGGGGGGGGGGGGGCAGATTCAGTGTTTGACTGGGGGGGACAGCTTCAGTGTTTGACTGGGGGACAGCTTCAGTGTTTGACTGGGGGGGACAGCTTCAGTGTTTGACTGGGGGGGGGACAGCTTCAGTGTTTGACTGGGGGGGGGGGGGGCAGCTTCAGTGTTTGACTGAGGGGGCCAGCTTCAGTGTTTGACTGGGGGGAGAGCTTCAGTGTTTGACTGGGGGGAGAGCTTCAGTGTTTGACTGGGGGGAGAGTTTCAGTGTTTGACTGGGTGGACAGCTTCAGTGTTTGACTGGGGGGGGGGCAGCTTCAGTGTTTGACTGGGGGGGGGGGGGGGCAGATTCAGTGTTTGACTGGGGGGGACAGCTTCAGTGTTTGACTGGGGGACAGCTTCAGTGTTTGACTGGGGGGGACAGCTTCAGTGTTTGACTGGGGGGGGGACAGCTTCAGTGTTTGACTGGGGGGGGGGGGGGGCAGCTTCAGTGTTTGACTGAGGGGGCCAGCTTCAGTGTTTGACTGGGGGGAGAGCTTCAGTGTTTGACTGGGGGGAGAGCTTCAGTGTTTGACTGGGGGGAGAGTTTCAGTGTTTGACTGGGTGGACAGCTTCAGTGTTTGACTGGGGGGGGCAGCTTCAGTGTTTGACTGGGGAAGACAGCTTCAGTGTTTGACTGGGGGGGGACAGCTTCAGTGTTTGACTGGGGGGGACAGCTTCAGTGTGTGACTGGGGGGACAGCTTCAGTGTTTGACTGGGGGGACAGCTTCAGTGTTTGACTGGGGGGGACAGCTTCAGTGTATGACTGGGGGGACAGCTTCAGTGTGTGACTGGGGGGACAGCTTCAGTGTTTGACTGGGGAGACAGCTTCAGTGTTTGACTGGGGGGACAGCTTCAGTGTTTGACTGGGGGGACAGCTTCAGTGTTTGACTGGGGGGGACAACTTCAGTGTTTGACTGGGGAGACAGCTTCAGTGTTTGACTGGGGGGACAGCTTCAGTGTTTGACTGGGGGGACAGCTTCAGTGTTTGACTGGGGGGGACAACTTCAGTGTTTGACTGGGGGGGACAGCTTCAGTGTTTGACTGGGGGGGACAGCTTCAGTGTTTGACTGGGGGGACAGCTTCAGTGTTTGACTGGGGGGGACAGCTTCAGTGTTTGACTGGGGGGGACAGCTTCAGTGTTTGACTGGGGGGGACAACTTCAGTGTTTGACTGGGGGGGACAGCTTCAGTGTTTGACTGGGGGGGACAGCTTCAGTGTTTGACTGGGGGGACAGCTTCAGTGTTTGACTGGGGGGGACAGCTTCAGTGTTTGACTGGGGGGACAACTTCAGTGTTTGACTGGGGGGGACAGATTCAGTGTTTGACTGGGGGGGACAGCTTCAGTGTTTGACTGGGGGGGACAGATTCAGTGTTTGACTGGGGGGGACAGTTTCAGTGTTTGACTGGGGGGGACAACTTCAGTGTTTGACTGGGGGGGACAGCTTCAGTGTTTGACTGGGGGGGACAACTTCAGTGTTTGACTGGGGGGACAGCTTCAGTGTTTGACTGGGGAGACAGCTTCAGTGTTTGACTGGGGGGGACAGCTTCAGTGTTTGACTGGGGGGGACAGATTCAGTGTTTGACTGGGGGGGAAAGCTTCAGTGTTTGACTGGGGGGGACAACTTCAGTGTTTGACTGGGGAGACAGCTTCAGTGTTTGACTGGGGGGACAGCTTCAGTGTTTGACTGGGGGGACAGCTTCAGTGTTTGACTGGGGGGGACAGCTTCAGTGTTTGACTGGGGGGGACAGCTTCAGTGTTTGACTGGGGGGGACAGCTTCAGTGTTTGACTGGGGGGGACAGATTCAGTGTTTGACTGGGGGAAAGCTTCAGTGTTTGACTGGGGGGGACAGCTTCAGTGTTTGACTGGGGGGGACAGCTTCAGTGTTTGACTGGGGGGGACAGCTTCAGTGTTTGACTGGGGGGGACAACTTCAATGTTTGACTGGGGGGGACAGCTTCAGTGTTTGACTGGGGGGGACAGCTTCAGTGTTTGACTGGGGGGACAGCTTCAGTGTTTGACTGGGGGAAAGCTTCAGTGTTTGACTGGGGGGGACAGCTTCAGTGTTTGACTGGGGGGGACAGCTTCAGTGTTTGACTGGGGGGGACAGATTCAGTGTTTGACTGGGGGGGACAGCTTCAGTGTTTGACTGGGGGGGACAGATTCAGTGTTGGACTGGGGGGGACAGTTTCAGTGTTTGACTGGGGGGGACAACTTCAGTGTTTGACTGGGGGGGACAGCTTCAGTGTTTGACTGGGGGGGACAACTTCAGTGTTTGACTGGGGGGACAGCTTCAGTGTTTGACTGGGGAGACAGCTTCAGTGTTTGACTGGGGGGGACAGCTTCAGTGTTTGACTGGGGGGGACAGCTTCAGTGTTTGACTGGGGGGGAAAGCTTCAGTGTTTGACTGGGGGGGACAGCTTCAGTGTTTGACTGGGAGGGACAGCTTCAGTGTTTGACTGGGGGGGACAGCTTCAGTGTTTGACTGGGGGGGACAACTTCAGTGTTTGACTGGGGGGGACAGCTTCAGTGTTTGACTGGGGGGGACAACTTCAGTGTTTGACTGGGGGGACAGCTTCAGTGTTTGACTGGGGGAAAGCTTCAGTGTTTGACTGGGGGGGACAGCTTCAGTGTTTGACTGGGGGGACAACTTCAGTGTTTGACTGGGGGGGACAGATTCAGTGTTTGACTGGGGGGGACAGCTTCAGTGTTTGACTGGGGGGGACAGATTCAGTGTTTGACTGGGGGGGACAGTTTCAGTGTTTGACTGGGGGGGACAACTTCAGTGTTTGACTGGGGGGACAGCTTCAGTGTTTGACTGGGGGGGACAGCTTCAGTGTTTGACTGGGGGGGACAGCTTCAGTGTTTGACTGGGGGGGACAACTTCAGTGTTTGACTGGGGGGGACAGCTTCAGTGTTTGACTGGGGGGGACAGCTTCAGTGTTTGACTGGGGGGACAGCTTCAGTGTTTGACTGGGGGGGACAGCTTCAGTGTTTGACTGGGGGGACAACTTCAGTGTTTGACTGGGGGGGACAGATTCAGTGTTTGACTGGGGGGGACAGCTTCAGTGTTTGACTGGGGGGGACAGATTCAGTGTTTGACTGGGGGGGACAGTTTCAGTGTTTGACTGGGGGGGACAACTTCAGTGTTTGACTGGGGGGGACAGCTTCAGTGTTTGACTGGGGGGGACAACTTCAGTGTTTGACTGGGGGGACAGCTTCAGTGTTTGACTGGGGAGACAGCTTCAGTGTTTGACTGGGGGGGACAGCTTCAGTGTTTGACTGGGGGGGACAGATTCAGTGTTTGACTGGGGGGGAAAGCTTCAGTGTTTGACTGGGGGGGACAACTTCAGTGTTTGACTGGGGAGACAGCTTCAGTGTTTGACTGGGGGGACAGCTTCAGTGTTTGACTGGGGGGACAGCTTCAGTGTTTGACTGGGGGGGACAGCTTCAGTGTTTGACTGGGGGGGACAGCTTCAGTGTTTGACTGGGGGGGACAGCTTCAGTGTTTGACTGGGGGGGACAGATTCAGTGTTTGACTGGGGGAAAGCTTCAGTGTTTGACTGGGGGGGACAGCTTCAGTGTTTGACTGGGGGGGACAGCTTCAGTGTTTGACTGGGGGGGACAGCTTCAGTGTTTGACTGGGGGGGACAACTTCAATGTTTGACTGGGGGGGACAGCTTCAGTGTTTGACTGGGGGGGACAGCTTCAGTGTTTGACTGGGGGGACAGCTTCAGTGTTTGACTGGGGGAAAGCTTCAGTGTTTGACTGGGGGGGACAGCTTCAGTGTTTGACTGGGGGGGACAGCTTCAGTGTTTGACTGGGGGGGACAGATTCAGTGTTTGACTGGGGGGGACAGCTTCAGTGTTTGACTGGGGGGGACAGATTCAGTGTTGGACTGGGGGGGACAGTTTCAGTGTTTGACTGGGGGGGACAACTTCAGTGTTTGACTGGGGGGGACAGCTTCAGTGTTTGACTGGGGGGGACAACTTCAGTGTTTGACTGGGGGGACAGCTTCAGTGTTTGACTGGGGAGACAGCTTCAGTGTTTGACTGGGGGGGACAGCTTCAGTGTTTGACTGGGGGGGACAGCTTCAGTGTTTGACTGGGGGGGAAAGCTTCAGTGTTTGACTGGGGGGGACAGCTTCAGTGTTTGACTGGGAGGGACAGCTTCAGTGTTTGACTGGGGGGGACAGCTTCAGTGTTTGACTGGGGGGGACAACTTCAGTGTTTGACTGGGGGGGACAGCTTCAGTGTTTGACTGGGGGGGACAACTTCAGTGTTTGACTGGGGGGACAGCTTCAGTGTTTGACTGGGGGAAAGCTTCAGTGTTTGACTGGGGGGGACAGCTTCAGTGTTTGACTGGGGGGACAACTTCAGTGTTTGACTGGGGGGGACAGATTCAGTGTTTGACTGGGGGGGACAGCTTCAGTGTTTGACTGGGGGGGACAGATTCAGTGTTTGACTGGGGGGGACAGTTTCAGTGTTTGACTGGGGGGGACAACTTCAGTGTTTGACTGGGGAGACAGCTTCAGTGTTTGACTGGGGGGGACAGCTTCAGTGTTTGACTGGGGGGGACAGATTCAGTGTTTGACTGGGGGGGACAGATTCAGTGTTTGACTGGGGGGGACAGCTTCAGTGTTTGACTGGGGAGACAGCTTCAGTGTTTGACTGGGGGGACAGCTTCAGTGTTTGACTGGGGGGACAGCTTCAGTGTTTGACTGGGGGGGACAGCTTCAGTGTTTGACTGGGGGGGACAGCTTCAGTGTTTGACTGGGGGGGACAGCTTCAGTGTTTGACTGGGGGGGACAGATTCAGTGTTTGACTGGGGGGGACAGATTCAGTGTTTGACTGGGGGGGACAACTTCAGTGTTTGACTGGGGGGACAGCTTCAGTGTTTGACTGGGGGAAAGCTTCAGTGTTTGACTGGGGGGGACAGCTTCAGTGTTTGACTGGGGGGACAACTTCAGTGTTTGACTGGGGGGGACAGCTTCAGTGTTTGACTGGGGGGGACAGATTCAGTGTTTGACTGGGGGGGACAGTTTCAGTGTTTGACTGGGGGGGACAACTTCAGTGTTTGACTGGGGGGGACAGCTTCAGTGTTTGACTGGGGGGGACAACTTCAGTGTTTGACTGGGGGGACAGCTTCAGTGTTTGACTGGGGAGACAGCTTCAGTGTTTGACTGGGGGGGACAGCTTCAGTGTTTGACTGGGGGGGACAGATTCAGTGTTTGACTGGGGGGGAAAGCTTCAGTGTTTGACTGGGGGGGACAGCTTCAGTGTTTGACTGGGGGGGACAGCTTCAGTGTTTGACTGGGGGGGACAGCTTCAGTGTTTGACTGGGGGGACAACTTCAGTGTTTGACTGGGGGGGACAGATTCAGTGTTTGACTGGGGGGGACAGCTTCAGTGTTTGACTGGGGGGGACAGATTCAGTGTTTGACTGGGGGGGACAGTTTCAGTGTTTGACTGGGGGGGACAACTTCAGTGTTTGACTGGGGGGGACAGCTTCAGTGTTTGACTGGGGGGGACAACTTCAGTGTTTGACTGGGGGGACAGCTTCAGTGTTTGACTGGGGAGACAGCTTCAGTGTTTGACTGGGGGGGACAGCTTCAGTGTTTGACTGGGGGGGACAGATTCAGTGTTTGACTGGGGGGGAAAGCTTCAGTGTTTGACTGGGGGGGACAACTTCAGTGTTTGACTGGGGAGACAGCTTCAGTGTTTGACTGGGGGGACAGCTTCAGTGTTTGACTGGGGGGACAGCTTCAGTGTTTGACTGGGGGGGACAGCTTCAGTGTTTGACTGGGGGGGACAGCTTCAGTGTTTGACTGGGGGGGACAGCTTCAGTGTTTGACTGGGGGGGACAGATTCAGTGTTTGACTGGGGGAAAGCTTCAGTGTTTGACTGGGGGGGACAGCTTCAGTGTTTGACTGGGGGGGACAGCTTCAGTGTTTGACTGGGGGGGACAGCTTCAGTGTTTGACTGGGGGGGACAACTTCAGTGTTTGACTGGGGGGGACAGCTTCAGTGTTTGACTGGGGGGGACAACTTCAGTGTTTGACTGGGGGGACAGCTTCAGTGTTTGACTGGGGGAAAGCTTCAGTGTTTGACTGGGGGGGACAGCTTCAGTGTTTGACTGGGGGGACAACTTCAGTGTTTGACTGGGGGGGACAGATTCAGTGTTTGACTGGGGGGGACAGCTTCAGTGTTTGACTGGGGGGGACAGATTCAGTGTTGGACTGGGGGGGACAGTTTCAGTGTTTGACTGGGGGGGACAACTTCAGTGTTTGACTGGGGGGGACAGCTTCAGTGTTTGACTGGGGGGGACAACTTCAGTGTTTGACTGGGGGGACAGCTTCAGTGTTTGACTGGGGAGACAGCTTCAGTGTTTGACTGGGGGGGACAGCTTCAGTGTTTGACTGGGGGGGACAGATTCAGTGTTTGACTGGGGGGGAAAGCTTCAGTGTTTGACTGGGGGGGACAGCTTCAGTGTTTGACTGGGGGGGACAGCTTCAGTGTTTGACTGGGGGGGACAGCTTCAGTGTTTGACTGGGGGGGACAACTTCAGTGTTTGACTGGGGGGGACAGCTTCAGTGTTTGACTGGGGGGGACAACTTCAGTGTTTGACTGGGGGGACAGCTTCAGTGTTTGACTGGGGGAAAGCTTCAGTGTTTGACTGGGGGGGACAGCTTCAGTGTTTGACTGGGGGGACAACTTCAGTGTTTGACTGGGGGGGACAGATTCAGTGTTTGACTGGGGGGGACAGCTTCAGTGTTTGACTGGGGGGGACAGATTCAGTGTTTGACTGGGGGGGACAGTTTCAGTGTTTGACTGGGGGGGACAACTTCAGTGTTTGACTGGGGAGACAGCTTCAGTGTTTGACTGGGGGGGACAGCTTCAGTGTTTGACTGGGGGGGACAGATTCAGTGTTTGACTGGGGGGGAAAGCTTCAGTGTTTGACTGGGGGGGACAGCTTCAGTGTTTGACTGGGGAGACAGCTTCAGTGTTTGACTGGGGGGACAGCTTCAGTGTTTGACTGGGGGGACAGCTTCAGTGTTTGACTGGGGGGGACAGCTTCAGTGTTTGACTGGGGGGGACAGCTTCAGTGTTTGACTGGGGGGGACAGCTTCAGTGTTTGACTGGGGGGGACAGATTCAGTGTTTGACTGGGGGGGACAGCTTCAGTGTTTGACTGGGGGGGACAACTTCAGTGTTTGACTGGGGGGACAGCTTCAGTGTTTGACTGGGGGAAAGCTTCAGTGTTTGACTGGGGGGGACAGCTTCAGTGTTTGACTGGGGGGACAACTTCAGTGTTTGACTGGGGGGGACAGCTTCAGTGTTTGACTGGGGGGGACAGATTCAGTGTTTGACTGGGGGGGACAGTTTCAGTGTTTGACTGGGGGGGACAACTTCAGTGTTTGACTGGGGGGGACAGCTTCAGTGTTTGACTGGGGGGGACAACTTCAGTGTTTGACTGGGGGGACAGCTTCAGTGTTTGACTGGGGAGACAGCTTCAGTGTTTGACTGGGGGGGACAGCTTCAGTGTTTGACTGGGGGGGACAGATTCAGTGTTTGACTGGGGGGGAAAGCTTCAGTGTTTGACTGGGGGGGACAGCTTCAGTGTTTGACTGGGGGGGACAGCTTCAGTGTTTGACTGGGGGGGACAACTTCAGTGTTTGACTGGGGGGACAGCTTCAGTGTTTGACTGGGGGAAAGCTTCAGTGTTTGACTGGGGGGGACAGCTTCAGTGTTTGACTGGGGGGACAACTTCAGTGTTTGACTGGGGGGGACAGATTCAGTGTTTGACTGGGGGGGACAGCTTCAGTGTTTGACTGGGGGGGACAGATTCAGTGTTTGACTGGGGGGGACAGTTTCAGTGTTTGACTGGGGGGGACAACTTCAGTGTTTGACTGGGGGGGACAGCTTCAGTGTTTGACTGGGGGGGACAACTTCAGTGTTTGACTGGGGGGACAGCTTCAGTGTTTGACTGGGGAGACAGCTTCAGTGTTTGACTGGGGGGGACAGCTTCAGTGTTTGACTGGGGGGGACAGATTCAGTGTTTGACTGGGGGGGAAAGCTTCAGTGTTTGACTGGGGGGGACAGCTTCAGTGTTTGACTGGGGGGGACAGCTTCAGTGTTTGACTGGGGGGGACAGCTTCAGTGTTTGACTGGGGGGGACAACTTCAGTGTTTGACTGGGGGGGACAGCTTCAGTGTTTGACTGGGGGGGACAACTTCAGTGTTTGACTGGGGGGACAGCTTCAGTGTTTGACTGGGGGAAAGCTTCAGTGTTTGACTGGGGGGGACAGCTTCAGTGTTTGACTGGGGGGACAACTTCAGTGTTTGACTGGGGGGGACAGATTCAGTGTTTGACTGGGGGGGACAGCTTCAGTGTTTGACTGGGGGGGACAGATTCAGTGTTTGACTGGGGGGGACAGTTTCAGTGTTTGACTGGGGGGGACAACTTCAGTGTTTGACTGTGGGGGACAGCTTCAGTGTTTGACTGGTGGGGACAACTTCAGTGTTTGACTGGGGGGACAGCTTCAGTGTTTGACTGGGGAGACAGCTTCAGTGTTTGACTGGGGGGACAGCTTCAGTGTTTGACTGGGGGGACAGCTTCAGTGTTTGACTGGGGGGGACAGCTTCAGTGTTTGACTGGGGGGGACAGCTTCAGTGTTTGACTGGGGGGGACAGATTCAGTGTTTGACTGGGGGGGGACAGCTTCAGTGTTTGACTGGGGGGGACAACTTCAGTGTTTGACTGGGGGGACAGCTTCAGTGTTTGACTGGGGGAAAGCTTCAGTGTTTGACTGGGGGGGAAAGCTTCAGTGTTTGACTGGGGGGGACAACTTCCGTGTTTGACTGGGGGGGACAGATTCAGTGTTTGACTGGGGGGGACAGCTTCAGTGTTTGACTGGGGGGGACAGATTCAGTGTTTGACTGGGGGGGACAGCTTCAGTGTTTGACTGGGGGGGACAACTTCAGTGTTTGACTGGGGGGACAGCTTCAGTGTTTGACTGGGGGGGACAGCTTCAGTGTTTGACTGGGGGGACAGCTTCAGTGTTTGACTGGGGGGACAGCTTCAGTGTTTGACTGGGGGGGACAGCTTCAGTGTTTGACTGGGGGGGACAGCTTCAGTGTTTGACTGGGGGGGACAGCTTCAGTGTTTGACTGGGGGGGACAACTTCAGTGTTTGACTGGGGGGACAGCTTCAGTGTTTGACTGGGGGGGACAGCTTCAGTGTTTGACTGGGGGGGACAACTTCAGTGTTTGACTGGGGGGGACAGCTTCAGTGTTTGACTGGTTCCAGGTGGAACCACATGGAGACTAGACACCAAGTTTGCATTAAACTGAATATAGGATTTCTGAAAATAGAAAATGACAGATACATTTCTGTAGATTGTTCTTTGTATAGCACTTCAAACGTAATTGAACTATCAGACATTAACCCTGGTCTCTGTGTGTGTCTGTCTGTCCATGTGTGTGTCCCCGTCCAGCTCGGCCAAGAGGATCAAGTGTATGGAGGACGAGGTGGACAGTCCAGGAGAAGAGTCCTACTACCCAGGCCAAGGGCGCTCCCCGGGCAGCGGCAGCCAGGCCAGCAGCTGGCACGAAGTGGAAACAGGTACGTACCGCTGTAAACTGCCAACCAACCTACCCGACTGGTGCCAACACTTCTGTAACACACGCTTACCCTGTCCCTGATACCCTCCCTACTCTTAGCACTGTGAATGAACATAGCTTTTCTTCTCTGCTAGAGACGTATAGTATGTTTGGGGAGGAAGTGGACTGACAGGAGAGTGTGTGTGGGAACGTGTGTGTCAAGAGTGAGAATGCAGGGTTGTGTATGTGAGGGTTAGAATGCAGGGTTGTTTGTGTGAGGGTGAGAATGCAGGGTTGTTTGTGTGAGGGTGAGAATGCAGGGTTGTTTGTGTGAGGGTGAGAATGCAGGGTTGTTTGTGTGAGGGTGAGAATGCAGGGTTGTTTGTGTGAGGGTGAGAATGCAGGGTTGTGTATGTGAGGGTGAGAATGCAGGGTTGTTTGTGTGAGGGTGAGAATGCAGGGTTGTTTGTGTGAGGGTGAGAATGCAGGGTTGTTTGTGTGAGGGTGAGAATCGTGTGCGTCCTGTGTCTTCCCTGTCTGTCTTTCAGTGCATTTCTATCTCACATGGTCACATTTTTCAGATACCTGGTATGGTCAGAACCACCTTCCGACGTCATATACTTTTTTACAAAGGCAATCTGTCTTGATGGGATTAACAATGATGGGATTAACAATGATGGGATTAACAATGGCATTAATGCTAACACATTGAAAACCATGGGGGGGGGGGGGGGGGCTGGAAGACATAGGGCCCCCGCAGGAATAGTCCAAGAGGTGTATGTGTGTGTTCCACACCCTGTATCCTGTACTTATGTATGACAGAATGTGTATGTGTGTGTGTGTGTATATACCCCTCTGTGTGTCAATGTTCGTCACATGTGTGTGTGTGTGTGTGTGTGTGTGTGTGTGTGTGTGTGTGTGTGTGTGTGTGTGTGTGTGTGTGTGTGTGTGTGTGTGTGTGTGTGTGTGTGTGTGTGTGTGTGTGTGTCATACCGCAATGCCTTAGGCTGGTGGGCTGTAAATCACTCAGGGTCCTCCTCCCGTGCTTCAGTGGCTTCACTCTGTAACACACACTGTCCCGATGTGTCTCCCTGTATCTTCTCACCTTTTCCACTCTCTGCTCCCCTTCTTATTTATACTGAACTAAAATAGAAACGCAACATGCAACCATTTCTAACATTTGACTGAGTTACAGGTCATGTGAGGAAATCAGTCCATTTAAATAAATTCATTAGGCTCTAATCTATGCATTTCAGATGACTTGGAATATAGATGGTCACAGATACCTTAAAAAAACAGGTAGTGGTGTGGATCAGAAAACCAGTCAGTATCTGGTGTGACCACCATTTGTCTCATGCAGCGCGACACATCTCGTACGCATAGAGTTGATCAGGCTGTTGATTGTGGCCTGTGGAATGTTGTTTCACGCTTTAATGACTGTGCGAAGTTGCTGGATATTGTCGGGAACTGGAACACACTGTCGTACACATCGATCCAGAGCATCCCAAACATGCTCAATGGCCATCATGTCTGGTGAATATGCAGGCCATGGAAGAACTGGCACATTTTCAGTTTCCATTCAATTGTGTTCGTTGTCCGTAGCTTGGGGCACTCTGTTCACAACGTTGACATCAGCAAACCGCTCGCCCACACAACACCATACTACACATGCTCTGCGGTTGTGAAGCCGGTTGGACGTACTGCCAAATTCTCTAAAATGACAGAGGCAGCTTATGGTAGAGAAATTAACATTAAATTCTCTGGCAACAGCTCTGGTGGGTGTTCCTGCTGTCAGCATGCCATTTGCACGCTCCCTCAAAAGTTGAGACATCTGTGGCATTGTGTTGTGACAAAACTGCACATTTTAAAGTGGCCTTTTATTGCCCCCAGCACAAGGTGTAATGATCATGCCGTTTAATCAGCTTCTTGATATGCCACACCTTGTACACAAAATTAGAGAGACATAAGCTTTTTGTGCATCTGGAACATTTCTGGGATCTTTTATTTCAGCTCATGAAACATGGGACCAACACTTTACATGTTGCGTTTATATTTTGGTTCAGTGTATATACAGTATATACAGTGGGGAGAACAAGTATTTGATACACTGACAATTTTGCAGGTTTTCCTACTTACAAAGCATGTAGAGGTCTGTAATTTTTATCATAGGTACACTTCAACTGTGAGAGAAGGAATCTAAAACAAAAATCCAGAAAATCACATTGTATGATTTTTAATTAATTAATTTGCATTTTATTGCATGACATAAGTATTTGATACATCAGAAAAGCAGAACTGAATATTTGGTACAGAAACCTTAGTTTGCAATTACAGAGATCATACGTTTCCTGTAGTTCTTGACCAGGTTTGCACACACTGCAGCAGGGATTTTGGCCCACTCCTCCATACAGACCTTCTCCAGATCCTTCAGGTTTCGGGGCTGTCGCTGGGCAATACGGACTTTCGGCTCCCTCCAAAGATTTTCTATTGGGTTCAGGTCTGGAGACTGGCTAGGCCACTCCAGGACCTTGAGATGCTTCTTACGGAGCCACTCCTTAGTTGCCCTGGCTGTGTGTTTCGGGTCGTTGTCATGCTGGAAGACCCAGCCACGACCCATCTTCAATGCTCTTACTGAGGGAAGGAGGTTGTTGGTCAAGATCTCGCGATACATGGCCCCATCCATCCTCCCTTCAATACGGTGCAGTCGTCCTGTCCCCTTTGCAGAAAAGCATCCCCAAAGAATGATGTTTCCACCTCCATGCTTCACGGTTGGGATGGTGTTCTTGGGGTTGTACTCATCCTTCTATTCCTCCAAACACGGCGAGTGGAGTTTAGAGCAAAAAGCTCTATTTTTGTCTCATCAGACCACATGACCTTCTCCCATTCCTCCTCTGGATCATCCAGATGGTCATTGGCAAACTTCAGACGGGCCTGGACATGCGCTGGCTTGAGCAGGGGGACCTTGCGTGCGCTGCAGGATTTTAATCCATGACGGCGTAGTGTGTTACTAATGGTTTTCTTTGAGACTGTGGTCCCAGCTCTCTTCAGGTCATTGACCAGGTCCTGCCGTGTAGTTCTGGGCTGATCCCTCACATTCCTCATGATCATTGATGCCCCACGAGGTGAGATCTTGCATGGAGCCCCAGACCGAGGGTGATTGACCGTCATCTTGAACTTCTTCCATTTTCTAATAATTGTGCCAACAGTTGTTGCCTTCTCACCAAGCTGCTTGGCTATTGTCCTGTAGCCCATCCCAGCCTTGTACAGGTCTACAATTTATCCCTGATGTCCTTACACAGCTCTCTGGTCTTGGCCATTGTGGAGAGGTTGGAGTCTGTTTGATTGAGTGTGTGGACAGGTGTCTTTTATACAGGTAACGAGTTCAAACAGGTGCAGTTAATACAGGTAATGAGTGGAGAACAGGAGGGCTTCTTAAAGAAAAACTAACAGGTCTGTGAGAGCCGGAATTCTTACTGGTTGGTAGGTGATCAAATACTTATGTCATGCAATAAAATGCAAATTAATTACTTAAAAATCATACAATGTGATTTTCTGGATTTTTGTTTTAGATTCCGTCTCTCACAGTTGAAGTGTACCTATGATAAAAATGACAGACCTCTACATGCTTTGTAAGTAGGAAAACCTGCAAAATCGGCAGTGTATCAAATACTTGTTCTCCCCACTGTATATATGAAGAAAGAAAAAAGCAAGAAGAAAAAAATATATATATATATATACAGTACCCGTAAAAGTTTGGACACACCTACTCATTCCAGTGTTTTTCTTTATTTTTACTATTTTCTACATAATAGTGAAGACATCAAAAACTATGAAATAACACATATGGAATCATGTAGTAACCCCAAAAAAAGTGTTAATTAAATCAAAATATATTTTATATTTGAGATTCTTCAAAGTAGCCACCCTTTGCCTTTATGACAGTTTTTCACACTCTTGCCATTCTCTCAATCAGCTTCACATGGAATGGTTTTCCAACAGTCTTGATGGATTTCCCACATATGTTGAGCACTTGTTGGCTGCTTGTTTCTTCACTCTGCGGTCCAACTCATCCCAAACCGTCTCAATTGGGTTGAGGTCGGGGGATTGTGGAGGCCAGGTCATCTGATGCAGCACTCCATCACTCTCCTTCTTGGTGTAATAACCCGTAGACAGCCTGGAGGTGTGTTGGGTCATTGTCATGTTGAAAATCAAATTATAGTCCCACTATGCGCAAAACAGATGGGATGGCGTATCGCTGTAAAATGCTGTGGTAGCCATGCTAGTTCAGTGTGCCTTGAATTCTAAATATATCACAGACAGTGTCACCAGCAAAGCACCATCACACCACCTCCTCCAAGCTTCACAGTGGGAACTACAAATGCGGAGATCATCCGTTCACCTACTCTGCGTGTCACAAAGACATGGAGGTTGGAACCAAAAATCGTTAGACCAAAGTACAGATTTGCACCAGTCTAATGTCCATGGCTCGTGTTTCTTAGCCCAAGTAAGTCTCTTCTTCTTATTGGTGTCCGTTAGTAGTTGTTTCTTTGTAGAAGTTTGACCATGAAGGCCTGATTCACGCAGTTTCCTCTGAACAGTTCATGTTGAGATGTGTCTGTTACTTGAACTCTGTGAAGCATTTATTTGGGCTCCAATTTCTGAGGTGCAGTTAACTCTAATGAACTTATCCTCTGCAGCAGAGTTAACTCTGGGTCTTCCTTTCCTGTGGCGGTCCTCATGAGAGCCAGTTTCATCATAGCGCTTGATGGTTTTTGCGACTGCACTTGAAGAAACTTTGAAAGTTCTTGTAATTTTCCACATTGACTGACCTTCATATCTTAAAGTAATGATGGACTGTCATTTCTCTTTGCTTATTTGAGCTGTTTTTGCCATAATATGGACTTGGTCTTTTGGCAAATAGGGCTATCTTCTGTATACCACCCCTACCTTGTCACAACTGATTTAAGAAGGAAAGAAATTCCACAAATTAACTTTTAACAAGACACACCTGTTAATTGAAATGCATTCCAGGTGACTACCTCATGAAGCTGGTTGAGAGAATGCCAAGATTATGCAAAGCCGTCATCAAGGCAAAGGGTGGCTACTTTGAAGAATTTCAAATATAAAATATATTTTGATTTGTTTAACACTTTTTTGCTTTATACATGATTCCATGTGTGTTATTTCATACTTTTGATGTCTTCACTATTATTCTACAATGTAGAAAATAGTAAAAATAAAGAAAAATCCTGGAATGAGTAGATGTGTCCAAACGTTTGACTGGTACTATATATACAGTATATATATATATATATATATATATCCTCTTCTTATAGCCTTACAGTGCAGAGAGAGAACACTTAAGTAGAGAATAGACACACAGCTTTCTCCCTTCCTCGCAGACAATGTCACAGTAGAAAGCTCCTTATTCTCCTAATAAAAAGGGCATGCTTTTACAGAGCTTCGATTACAGGTAGACGACAGGAGTGTGTGTCCGTGTGTGTGTGAGCCTGTGAGTGTGTGTGTGGAGGGGGAGTGTTTGTTTTCGTTAAAGAGGAGAGGGTGGAGTTGCCAGTGACTCGGAGAAGAGGCCCACCTATAGGATAAGGGGACGGGCGGGGGTGTGTGTGTGTGTTTCTCTTTCATATTCCCAGAGTTTAGGAATAAGACATGATGTCAGTGAGAGCATCTCCATGAGGTAAACAGGCTGTGTGGGTATGTTTGTGTACAGAGTGAGTGTGTGTGTGTGTGTGTGCACGTATGCTTTTGTGAATGGGTGTGTTTGCTGTTGTATGTATGCGCGTGTGTGTGTATTTGTGATTGCCTGTGTAACGTGACCCCGGCCCCGGTCCACCCTTATGGGAACGGAACATGCTTAATTGATGAGGTAATGCTCCATTTTCTCTCCTAACGCTACACTATATTCACCCTGCCTCTTTTTCTTTCTTCTCTTTTGTTCCCTTGTTTCTTTCCCCCCTTCTCTTTTGTTCCCTTGTTTCTTTCCCCCTTTTTCTTTTGTCTCTCAAAAGCTGGATATAAACTGCGTGGCTCGCTAGCTAGTTCGTTCATCTCAAGACAAGGTAAAGATGCATTACTCTTTCCAATTTCACCTCCTATCCTCTGTTTCCCCCCCCTTCTCTCCACCCCCTCACCCCTCCCCTCCCCTCCAAATCAGGACATGGTTATCGAGTTTTGTGGTTGGTGTTTTGTATTGTCTAGGCTGCTCCCCCCTCCTTCACCTCTCCCTCCCTTCACTGTGTGTGATTGTGATAAACAAAAGAATGGGACTGAAACAGATCCTTGGGGCACACCTTAGGCCTTATACCTTATGTACTGTAGCGTGGGGTTCATGTCCATTGGAATCTTAACAGTGCACCATCATACCTACTGTAACTCCACCCATTTTATATCTGTTAAGTGTCTCTCCGAATTTAGAACCAATTGTTGTGTCAAATTCACAAGGAGTTAACTACCTAATACACACAAATCTTAGTTGTACGTTAAACAACAGCAACCGCTTGACTGGTAAGATGTCTTATTAAGACCCATTCAAATCCAATCAAATGTTATTGGTCACATACACATGTTTAGCAGATGTTAGTGTAGAGAGTGTAGAGAAATGCTTGTGCTTCTATCTCTGACAGTGCAGCAATATCTAACATGTGATCTAACAAGTCCACAACAACTACCTAATACACACAAATCTAAATAAAGGAATGGAATAACAATATATACATATAAATATATGGATGAGCAATGACAGAGCGGCATAGGCAAGATGGTATAGAATACAGTATATACATATGAGATGAGTAATGTAAGATATGTAAACATTATTCTGAAAAGAGAGGGTGTTCTATGCTAAAGATATGTTTATAGGGAAGAGGAGTGGGACTGACAGCGTTTTAGCAACATGAAATCTTATTCAAATCTGTTCATATACACCCCCAGGAAGAATATGACACCAATTTTCCTTTAAACATTTTCTGACAAGCAAGCACTTAGATATGGTCATTTTCACGTTTTCATAAATTCATGGAATGTTTGGGAATGACATATATACTAAGGAATTTGGGAACCTTCTATAGCAATATAGAGTGGGAAAGAGGCCGTGCGTTTGGACACATAATAGACACTGCAGTAAATAAAACATCTGTCTTGTCCAGGACCCGAGTCCACGCAGACCAGTGCGCCATAGCCAATCAGTAGGCCAATATGCAAATAAGCCATCTGCCACACGGGCCTGCTATCGTTCTCTTTGAACTGGACTGTGTGTTTACAGGCAGTAGGGCCTGCTATCATTCTCTTTGAACTGGACTGTGTGTTTACAGGCAGTAGGGCCTGCTATCGTTCTCTTTGAACTGGACTGTGTGTTTACAGGCAGTAGGGCCTGCTATCGTTCTCTTTGAACTGGACTGTGTGTTTACAGGCAGTAGGGCCTGCTATCATTCTCTTTCAACTGGACTGTGTGTTTACAGGCAGTAGGGCCTGCCATCATTCACTTTGAACTGGACTGTGTGTTTACAGGCAGTAGGGCCTGCCATCATTCACTATGAACTGGACTGTGTGTTTACAGGCAGTAGGGCCTGCCATCATTCACTATGAACTGGACTGTGTGTTTACAGGCAGTAGGGCCTGCTATCATTCTCTTTGAACTGGACTGCGTGTTTACAGGAAGTAGGGTCTGCCATCATTCACTTTGAACTGGACTGCGTGTTTACAGGCAGTAGGGCCTGCCATCATTCACTTTGAACTGGACTGCGTGTTTACAGGCAGTAGGGCCTGCCATCATTCCATTTGAACTGGACTGTGCGTTTACAGGCAGTAGGGTCTGCCATCATTCACTTTGAACTGGACTGCGTGTTTACAGGCAGTAGGGCCTGCCATCATTCACTTTGAACTGGACTGCGTGTTTACAGGCAGTAGGGCCTGCCATCATTCACTTTGAACTGGACTGTGTGTTTACAGGCAGTAGGGCCTGCTATCATTCTCTTTGAACTGGACTGCGTGTTTACAGGCAGTAGGGCCTGCCATCATTCACTTTGAACTGGACTGCGTGTTTACAGGCAGTAGGGCCTGCCATCATTCCATTTGAACTGGACTGTGCGTTTACAGGAAGTAGGTCCTGCCATCATTCATTTTGAACTGGACTGCGTGTTTACAGGAAGTAGGGTCTGCCATCATTCACTTTGAACTGGACTCCATGTTTACAGGCAGTAGGGCTTGTTATTGTTCACTTTGAACTGGACTCCATGTTTACAGGCAGTAGGGCCTGCCATCGTTCACTTTGAACTGGACTGCGTGTTTACAGGCAGTAGGGCCTGCCATCGTTCACTTTGAACTGGACTGTGTGTTTACAGGCAGTAGGGCCTGCCATCGTTCACTTTGAACTGGACTGCGTGTTTACAGGCAGTAGGGCCTGCCATCGTTCACTTTGAACTGGACTGCGTGTTTACAGGCAGTAGGGCCTGCTATCGTTCACTTTGAACTGGACTGCGTGTTTACAGGCAGTAGGGCCTGCCATCGTTCACTTTGAACTGGACTCCGTGTTTACAGGCAGTAGGGCCTGCCATCGTTCACTTTGAACTGGACTGCGTGTTTACAGGCAGCACCTTTAGATCATTAGAACCCATTTGCCAAAAGCCACAAAATACACCTGAATGGATTTCTACAAATATGTAAATACCACGGGAGTCCTTTTACATTTGAGAACTTCACAATCCTATTGATCAAACAACCATGAAAAGGTAGGCTATCTCTCCATGAGTTGCCTATTCACAACAACAAGATCAACAACTAATGCTAGCCAGAGTCGAGATGAGATCAAATCTAGCGAGGGAACATTAGATAAACCCTCTCAGCTAGTTGGCCATTACATTTGCACTGATAAATGATGTGGAATAGTATCTTGCTCGCCCTTCTGCAGCTTGCCTGCCAATGCATGCTTGTCCCAACTCATGTTTTGACAACCGAATGGGAACTTGCCTGCCTGCCAAAAGGGGTCCTACCCAGTACTAGATAGGTGTACCTAATAAAGTGTCCGGTGAGTGTACAGTAATGTCAAATCTGAAAACATGGTCTGGAAAAGTGGTACATGGGACCATAGAAACAGTGTTTGATGATGAAATATTACATCCATAGATAATGTAGTCCAATTGGTTCATGTTCCACAGTAATTGGTGTCAATGGATCTCGTTATCCTGAAACTTTCATGATCTAAACATGGAATATTGTTTGTCAGTTTCCATAAAACTATGCATTAAGAGTAATGCAACAGTTACTTATCATTTTGAGCAGTTGTATCAATTGATAGTTCGATCATTGTAATGAAATGAATAGACAGTCATTTCAGATGTAATGTGTGAATTGCATTTTGAAATGGTAATACTTTGATAAGTTGTCTCATTTTGAACAGGTGATTTTAGTTCAATGAACACATGATCTTAGCTTTATGTGTATGGTATCCAAGCAATTGGAAAAAGTGTCAGAGTTTTGAAAAATTAGCATTTTGGTTGTGAGTTTTGTGTCTAGAGTTTTGAAAAATGACATCAAGGTTCCGAAATTAGTGCCAAAGTGATTGTAAAAAACTGTAAAACAAAGGAAGGGATAAATAATATTTGTCCAGCCTTTGCTGCTATGATATGCTGCGACACTAACCAAAAAGTATTTAATAACTCCAAATAACAAAAACATAGCTATAGGTTGTTGTAACATTTAAACCTAAAACATGTTTTTCATTTTTTTGCACTGCATGTATCACTGGTGCGGTTGAATGCAGCATTGTTGTATGGTGCACTCAATGTATTGTAGTTGAGTAGCCAGCTAGAATAGCTAGGGTACTACTCAAATGTTTCTGTAATAGGCCTATTCATGGTGTTTTGTTGCAGGTTTAGTTAGACTACTCATTGTCAAGCTTTAATAAACGAAGCCAGACTGCAACATTTTATTAGCCTAGCTGTGACTGGCATGTGTCTGTACACTTTCCCTCCACTGCACGCTGTAAATGGGACACACGAAATATAGCGCAATTGAATTTGAATACACTGATGCAAGCACATCAGGCTGTAATTACTAGATGACTCAGCTGTTGACTCATTTATACTCGCTTGTGTGTCCTATTCGCCCCGCAGGCCTTGTGCGCTAGCCTATTAGCCACGTTATGACTGACTTGTGATCATTGCCCTGCTAGTTTGATTATATTGACGTTCCCAGCCTTGGTTATAGTCGTCCGTTTTTGTTCAAAATATTGAGTCATTGAAACAGAACCAGTGCATCCTGATTGGGTGGAGGCAGCAAACAATGTACCAGGCCAGCTGTGATTTTATTTTTTAAAATATATTAATCATTAATGAGACAGGAGGGGTCAGGAGACACTGTGGCCCCATCCAATGATACCCCCGGACAGGGCCAAACAGGCAGGATATAACCCCACCCACTTTGCCAAAGAAAAGCCCCCACACCACTAGAGGGATATCTTCAATCACCAACTTACCATCCTGAGACAAGGCCGAGTATAGCCCACGAAGATATCCGCCACGGCACAACCCAAGGGGGGGGCGCCAACCCAGACAGGAAGACCACGTCAGTGACTCAACCCACTCAAGTGACGCACCCCTCCTAGGGACGGCATGGAAGAACACCAGTAAGCCAGTGACTCTGTAATAGGTTTTGAGGCAGAGAATCCCAGTGGAGAGAGGGGAACCGGCCAGGCAGAGACAGCAAGGGCGGTTCGTTGCTCCAGTGCCTTTCCGTTCACCTTCACACTCCTGGGCCAGACTACACTCAATCAAACCTCCTGAAGAGATGAGTCTTCAATAAAGACTTAAAGGTTGAGACCGTGTCTCTCTCACATGGTTAGGCAGACCATTCCATAAAAATGGAGCTCTATAGGAGAAAGCCTTGCCTCCAGCTGTTTGCTTAGAAATTCTAGGGACAATTAGGAGGCCTGCGTCTTGTGACTGTAGCGTACGTGTAGATATGTACAGCAGGACCAAATTGGAAAGATGGGTAGGAGTAAGCCTTGTATATAATGCTTTGTAGGTTAGCAGTAAAACCTTGACATTAGCCCTTGCCTTAACAGGAAGCCAGTGTAGAGAGGCTAGCACTGGAGTAATATGATCAAATTTTGGGGTTCTAGTCAGGATTCTAGCAGTCGTATTTAGCACTAACTGAAGTTTATTTAGTGCTTTATCCGGGTAGCCAGAAAGTAGAGCATTGCAGTAGTCTAACCTAGAAGTGACAAAAGCATGGATTAACTTTTATGCATCATTTTTGGACAGAAAGTTTCAGATTTTTGCAATGTTACGTAGATGGGAAAAAAGCTGTCCTTGAAACAGTCTTGATATGTTCGTCAAAAGAGAGATCAGGGTCCAGAGTAACGCCGAATTCAGCATCTCCCGCTTCACCCCTCAATTGTGTGCATTGTGGACTGTATGGGTGTTTGTGTATCTGTGTGCACATTTGCATACGTGTGTATCTGTGTGTGCCGGAGTCTATGTCTGTGTGTATATGTGTATATGTGTCTTTGTCCCCGTGTCCTTGTTCATCTGCACACTGAGTGGGAACAGTGCAAGCTGACATGTGATTGTCCGCGTCACACGTCTGGCTGTTCACGTTCTCCAGATTGCTGGGATTCAGATTGCGCCGTCATCCCAACTTCCATTCATATCTTTTATTTCCATTACGCTGTCATTCTCCTTTTGCCTTGGAGCACTCTGTTATTGTTGATGGTGGATTTGGTTTGTTTGTGGTTACCGAGACGTGCGTGTGTGTACGTGTGTGGAAACACTTGTCGGCATTGGGACAAGTGAGACACGTCAACAGCTGCTGATGCCTCTTCTGGTGTGTGTGCGTGCGTGCCCGTGTGTGTGTGTGCGTGCCCGTGTGTGTGTGTGCTGTGATTTATTTTTTAAATTATAAATTATATTAATCATGCATTGAACTGCATCCATCTATTCTGCTAACAATGTCTTACTGTACCACATGGAATTTTTTGTCAAATATAACCTTGGTTTTGAAGCATAAACTGAGAATTTGATATTTTTTGACTGATATTATAATTGTCTGTTTGTTTTATATCTGCTAAGTAGTTAAACACTGTCAGTTCCACTTTAAACAATGGGAAAAGTTAAACAATGTGTTGCATCCTCTGTGTATTATGGAATTCAAATCAAATCAAATTGATTTATATAGCCCTTCTTACATCAGCTGATATCTCAAAGTGCTGTACAGAAACCCAGCCTGAAACCCCAAACAGCAAGCAAGGTGTAGAAGCACGGTGGCTAGGAAAAACTCCCTAGAAAGGCCAAAACCTAGGAAGAAACCTAGAGAGGAACCAGGCAATGAGGGGTGGCCAGTCCTCTTCTGGCTGTGCCGGGTGGAGATTATAACAGAACATGGCCAAGATGTTCAAATGTTCATAAATGATCAGCATGGTCAAATAATAATAATCACAGTAGTTGTCGAGGGTGCAACAGGTCAGCACCTCAGGAGTAAATGTCAGTTGGCTTTTCATAGCCGATCATTGAGAGTATCTCTACCGCTCCTGCTGTCTCTAGAGAGTTGAAAACAGCAAGTCTGGGACAGGTAGCACGTCCGGTGAACAGGTCAGGGTTCCATACCCGCAGGCAGAACAGTTGAAACTGGAGCAGCAGCACGGCCAGGTGGACTGGGGACAGCAAGGAGTCATCATGCCAGGTAATCCTGAGGCATGATCCTAGGGCTCAGGTCCTCCGAGAGAGAGAAAGAAAGAAAGAGAGAATTAGAGAGAGCATACTTAAATTCACACAGGACACCGGATAAGACAGGAGAAATACTCCAGATATAACAGACTGACCCTAGCCCCCCGACACATAAACTACTGCAGCATAAATACTGGAGGCTGAGACAGGAGGGGTCAGGAGACACTGTGGCCCCATCCAATGATACCCCCGGACAGGGCCAAACAGGCAGGATATAACCCCACCCACTTTGCCAAAGCAAAGCCCCCACACCACTAGAGGGATATCTTCAATCACCAACTTACCATCCTGAGACAAGGCCGAGTATAGCCCACGAAGATATCCGCCACGGCACAACCCAAGGGGGGGGCGCCAACCCAGACAGGAAGACCACGTCAGTGACTCAACCCACTCAAGTGACGCACCCCTCCTAGGGACGGCATGGAAGAACACCAGTAAGCCAGTGACTCTGTAATAGGTTTTGAGGCAGAGAATCCCAGTGGAGAGAGGGGAACCGGCCAGGCAGAGACAGCAAGGGCGGTTCGTTGCTCCAGTGCCTTTCCGTTCACCTTCACACTCCTGGGCCAGACTACACTCAATCAAACCTCCTGAAGAGATGAGTCTTCAATAAAGACTTAAAGGTTGAGACCGTGTCTCTCTCACATGGTTAGGCAGACCATTCCATAAAAATGGAGCTCTATAGGAGAAAGCCTTGCCTCCAGCTGTTTGCTTAGAAATTCTAGGGACAATTAGGAGGCCTGCGTCTTGTGACTGTAGCGTACGTGTAGATATGTACAGCAGGACCAAATTGGAAAGATGGGTAGGAGTAAGCCTTGTATATAATGCTTTGTAGGTTAGCAGTAAAACCTTGACATTAGCCCTTGCCTTAACAGGAAGCCAGTGTAGAGAGGCTAGCACTGGAGTAATATGATCAAATTTTGGGGTTCTAGTCAGGATTCTAGCAGTCGTATTTAGCACTAACTGAAGTTTATTTAGTGCTTTATCCGGGTAGCCAGAAAGTAGAGCATTGCAGTAGTCTAACCTAGAAGTGACAAAAGCATGGATTAACTTTTATGCATCATTTTTGGACAGAAAGTTTCAGATTTTTGCAATGTTACGTAGATGGGAAAAAAGCTGTCCTTGAAACAGTCTTGATATGTTCGTCAAAAGAGAGATCAGGGTCCAGAGTAACGCCGAATTCAGCATCTCCCGCTTCACCCCTCAATTGTGTGCATTGTGGACTGTATGGGTGTTTGTGTATCTGTGTGCACATTTGCATACGTGTGTATCTGTGTGTGCCGGAGTCTATGTCTGTGTGTATATGTGTATATGTGTCTTTGTCCCCGTGTCCTTGTTCATCTGCACACTGAGTGGGAACAGTGCAAGCTGACATGTGATTGTCCGCGTCACACGTCTGGCTGTTCACGTTCTCCAGATTGCTGGGATTCAGATTGCGCCGTCATCCCAACTTCCATTCATATCTTTTATTTCCATTACGCTGTCATTCTCCTTTTGCCTTGGAGCACTCTGTTATTGTTGATGGTGGATTTGGTTTGTTTGTGGTTACCGAGACGTGCGTGTGTGTACGTGTGTGGAAACACTTGTCGGCATTGGGACAAGTGAGACACGTCAACAGCTGCTGATGCCTCTTCTGGTGTGTGTGCGTGCGTGCCCGTGTGTGTGTGTGCGTGCCCGTGTGTGTGTGTGCGCGCCCGTGTGTGTGTGTGCGTGCCCGTGTGTGTGTGTGCGCGCCCGTGTGTGTGTGTGCGCGCCCGTGTGTGTGTGTGCGCGCCTGTGTGTGTGTGTGCGCGTGTGTGTGTGTGTGTGCGCGCCCGTGTGTGTGTGTGCGCGCCCGTGTGTGTGTGTGTGTGCGCGCCCGTGTGTGTGTGTGTGTGTGTGTGCGCGACCCGTGTGTGTGTGCACGTGTGTGTGTGTGTGTGTGTGTGTGTGTGTGTGTGTGTGTGTGTGTGTGTGTGTGTGTGTGTGTGTGTGTGTGTGTGTGTGTGTGTGTGTGTGTGTGTGTGTGTGTATGGACCCTTCACTGCGGTATACAGTCTTATAATTAGACGTGTTTCATATAAAGTGTAACCCGTGGACCGGCATGCCAGCCATTTCACAGGTAACCCACGTCAGGTCTGAGAAACTCATTTGGCCGTCTCGTCTGTCTTAAATAGCCATATGCCAGCAGGATAGTGTGTGTGTGTGTGTGTGTGTGTGTGTGTGTGTGTGTGTGTGTGTGTGTGTGTGTGTGTGTGTGTGTGTGTGTGTGTGTGTGTGTGTGTGTGTGTGTGTGTGTGTGTGTGTGTGTGTGTGTGCGTGACCCGTGTGTGTGTGTGTCTGCTTGTGAGTGTGAAGGGGGCCAGCAATGCTCTGAGCTGTATGTCTCAGCTGACTATTCAAGGAAGAAGTTATTAGTTTTAAGAAACATGTTTAGAAGAAGACTAAGTCAATCCATATATTTGATTGGGTTAAAGGTCTGAAGCATAATCACATTCCATTGGACGGGACCATTACCAGCAGCTGCTTCCTAATTGGTCTCCACCTATCAGCGAAGGCCTTGCAGCAACGTGTATCAGACATGACTGTACATTACACTACACACCGTTGTCCCTGGCATTGATAAGGCCGACTGTATACATAGCTGAGTCTGCCCCATTTGGACCCGCTTCGTTATAGTCTGTCTGGCTGCCGTGATCGCCCACGTGCAAGCCCCTGAGACAGGGCAGAGCGGGGACAGCTCAGACCTGATTAATGAACACCGGAGAAGAATTGATAGAGGGGGAGACCGATGGACAGCAGAGGAAGAGGAGAAGGAGGAGGAGGAGGGAGATGCTTGATACAGAATCGCCTGCCTTACCAGCCGTGAGGCCTGCCAATTTGTCAGAAGAGTAAGGAGAGAGGGATGGAGAGATGGAGAGATGCAGCCCCTCTGTGTTGAGTACGGCCTGACTCTGATTCCACCTGACAGAACCTTTTGAAGTGTTCATTACTCACTCTGACTTTAGGCCCCCCCACCCAATCACACACACAAGCAAGTACACACACACACACACACACATAGTAAAGAACGCACACAATCGCTCTCTCATACACAGTCAACCCACCAGAAGTTCCCACACACTGTAGCTTTTGGCTCCCAGTCTCTCCCCTATCACCACTCTCTTCTCTCTCATTCTCTCTCTACCTTTCTTTTCTCTTCTCTATGTCACTGTAACGCCATGACACATTACTTCCTGAATCACATGCACCTAGAGCCCTCTATCACACAGAGAATACTCGTCTGGAATAGCATTGTGAACAAGGATACACAAGCTCTTACGATACAGAAGAAGAAGCCCTTTGAAGATTAACCTAACCACTAGCCCACAGTTCAGCCTGCCCCTCCAGTCCCTCCAGCCTCCCATGTTGCTCTGTCCACTCTATCCTATCAGAGGGACCAGCCCGGCGGGTCTCTGAAGCTAATAACGCTACTTAAAAAGGCAGGTGAAATAACGCATGTTTGAATGGGCTGATGTTTCTCCATCTGAAGCCACCCCCCCATTTGGTCTGGACCGTTTATCAGCTCCCTGTGGGAACATGGGATTTGTGGTTCTGACAGCCGGCGCGTGGGGAGCTTGGTTCGTGAACCAAACGAGTCTTCGGATTTAAAAGGGCGACTCTGATGTTTTTTCCCCGTTTGATCGTTCTCTCTCTGGAATTTGTGGTTACTGTTGTGGTTACTGTTGTTATTGTTTATGTCATGTTGGGGCTACTAGCTTTGGTCTCAGAAAATATATACATATATGGACATCCAATGGCTTTGGAGCAGGTCCTGGAGATCAAAGTAGATGCCGTTTCAACCCTTATTGGTATTCCTCAGGTGAATGAGTGTTTCTGGGGTGGCGAGCTTTGTGTGCTTGTGAGCTGTTGTAGAGCTGTTATTGAGTGAAACTGTGTGTTGGATGTGGGCTTATCGACCTGTGTGTGTCTGTCTGTGTAACCTTCTGTGTCTTGCTAGCTGGTGTCCTTTCCACGGTGTCTGTATGGCCTCATCTGTTTGTATTGAAAGCACCCAACCCATCCTCCAACCTGCCCCCACTTCAAAGAAGTTGCCCCTAACTGGTCCAAGATCAGATTTATTTACCTACTGGTTAAGGCTAAAATTGGGTAATTTGATCCTGTGCTTAGGGGCACTTCTACAAACTCAGTTTGATCGAGCAGTCTTCCTCAGAAACCCCTCTTTACCCAAGGGAGGCCAATGACCAGTCAGTCATAGGGGAGTGATGTCCCTGTCTCTTTCTTTGTCTGTCTCTCTCTTTATCTCCCTCTCTCACTCGCCTGAAAGGGGGAAGGAGTCTGAGAGGGCTGGAGAAACCAAGGGTTCTTCGTCATTTAGGGCTAAACTACCACACACTTATCACACACACCTCCGTCCCTTAACACAGAAACAGGGACCTGGACACCTCCGTCCCTTAACACAGAAACAGGGACCTGGACACCTCCGTCCCTTAACACAGAAACAGGGACCTGGACACCTCCGTCCCTTAACACAGAAACAGGGACCTGGACACCTCCGTCCCTTAACACAGAAACAGGGACCTGGACACCTCCGTCCCTTAACACAGAAACAGGGACCTGGACACCTCCGTCCCTTAACACAGAAACAGGGACCTGGACACCTCCGTCCCTTAACACAGAAACAGGGACCTGGACACCTCCGTCCCTTAACACAGAAACAGGGACCTGGACACCTCCGTCCCTTAACACAGAAACAGGGACCTGGACACCTCCGTCCCTTAACACAGAAACAGGGACCTGGACACCTCAATTCTGCTGCTTCCAAGATGAGCTACAAAATGTGAACATCCACCTCTCCTTTGTGCACGCTTTTTTCGGAACGTCGGAATGCACGTTTAAGTCAAATCAAATCAAATTGTATTTGTCACATACGCCGAGTACAACAGGTGTAGTAGACCTTACCATGAAATGCTTACTTACAAGCCCTTAACCAACAATGCAGTTTTAAGAAAATAAGAGTTAAGAAAAAGATTTACTACATAAACTAAAGTAAAAAATAGAAGAGCATCAATAAAATAACAATAATGAGGCTTTATACAGGGGGTACCAGTACAGAGTCAATGTGGAGGCTTTATACAGGGGGTACCAGTACAGAGTCAATGTGGAGGCTTTATACAGGGGGTACCAGCACAGAGTCAATGTGGAGGCTTTATACAGGGGGTACCGGTACAGAGTCAATGTGGAGGCTATATACAGGAGGTACCGGTACAGAGTCAATGTGGAGGCTTTATACAGGGGGTACCGGTACAGAGTCAATGTGGAGGCTATATACAGGAGGTACCGGTACAGAGTCAATGTGGAGGCTTTATACAGGAGGTACCAGTACAGAGTCAATGTGGAGGCTTTATACAGGGGGTACCGGTACAGAGTCAATGTGGAGGCTATATACAGGAGGTACCGGTACAGAGTCAATGTGGAGGCTTTATACAGGGGGTACCAGTACAGAGTCAATGTGGAGGCTTTATACAGGAGGTACCGGTACAGAGTCAATGTGGAGGCTTTATACAGGGGGTACCGGTACAGAGTCAATGTGGAGGCTATATACAGGAGGTACCGGTACAGAGTCAATGTGGAGGCTTTATACAGGGGGTACCGGTACAGAGTCAATGTGGAGGCTATATACAGGGGGTACTGGTACAGAGTCAATGTGGAGGCTTTATACAGGGGGTACCGGTACAGAGTCAATGTGCGGGTTAGGCTTCAAAAAGAAGAAGGAAAGAAGCAGAGGAGAGACATTATTAGGAAAGCTTTATTCTAAGACAAATATTTTAGCAGCTAAAGCCATTGTGTTTTTTAGCTGCATTCGTTTTATCTCGTCTGACGTGCCAGGTATGCAGTTTCCACAATTGAGACCATTCCATTGGTAAATCTGGCAAGGCAAAACGAAAGCATCCAATGTGATTGGGGCATGGTCAGATAGAGCTTTGATTGGCGGTAGTGCAAAACTAATTACAGTGGAGACTGAGTATGGACCATCCAAATAATGTTCTCATGCATGCTTTCTCTACTGACTGATCTCTTAGCATTCACCACAAGGGTTAAAGTCAATCTGAACCCATTGCTCATATTAACCCAGTAAAGCCCCAGTACACACTGGACTAGGACTGTGTGATGATGCTGTGTACTTTGCCACAAGAATCTAACCTATATGTACTATACCCGAGTGGCGCAGCGGTCTAAGGAACTGCATCTCAGTGCTAGAGGCATCACTACAGACCCTTGTTCGATTCCAGGCTGTATCACAACCCGCCGTGATTGGGAGTCCCATAGGGCAGTGCACAATTGGCCCAGTGTCGTCCGGGTTAGGGTTGGGTCGGGGTAGGCCGTCATTGTAAATAAGAATTTGTTCTTAACTGACTTTTTATTTATTTTTTATTTATCCCTCACCCCTACTTTCTACCACTCTCTCCCCCTTTCTACCACTCTCTCCCTCTTTCTACCACTCTCTCCCCCTTTCTACCACTCTCTCCCTCTTTCTACCACTCTCTCCCTCTTTCTACCACTCTCTCCCTCTTTCTACCACTCTCTCCCTCTTTCTACCACTCTCTCCCTCTTTCTACCACTCTCCCTCTTTCTACCACTCTCTCCCTCTTTCTACCACTCTCTCCCTCTTTCTACCACTATCTCCCCCTTTCAACCACTCTCTCCCTCTTTCTACCACTCTCTCCCCCTTTCTACCACTCTCTCCCCCTTTCTACCACTCTCTCCCTCTTTCTACCACTCTCTTCCCCTATCCCTCAACCCCTCTTTATACCACTCTCTCCCCCTATCTCTCACCCCCTTTATACCACTCTCTCCCTATCTCTCACCCCCTCTTTCTACCACTCTCTCCCCCTATCCCTCAACCCCCTTTCTACCACTCTCTCCCCCTATCCCTCAACCCCCTTTCTACCACCCTCTCCCCCTATCCCTCACCCCCTCTTTATACCACTCTCTCCCCCTATCCCTCACCCCCTCGTTCTACCACTCTCTTCCCCTATCCCTCACCCCCTCGTTCTACCACTCTCTTCCCCTATCCCTCACCCCCTCGTTCTACCACTCTCTCCCCCTATCCCTCACCCCCTCGTTCTACCCTCTCTCCCCCTATCCCTCACCCCCTCTTTCTACCACTCTCTCCCCCTATCTCTCACTCCCTCTTTCTACCACTCTCTCCCCCTATCCCTCACCCCCTCTTTCTACCACTCTCTCCCCCTATCTCTCACGCCCTCTTTCTACCACTCTCCCCCCCTATCTCTCACCCCCTCTTTCTACCACTCTCTCCCTCTATCCCTTACCTCCCCCCTTTTTCCACTCTTTCCCCCTTTCTACCATTCTCTCCCTCTTTCTACCACTCTCTCCCCCTATCCCACACCCCCTCTTTCTACCACTCTCTCCCCCTATACCACACCCCCTCTTTCTACCATTCTCTCCCCCTATCCCACACCCCCTCTTTCTACCACTCTCTCCCCCTTTCTACCACTCTCTCCCCCTATCCCTCACCCACTCTTTCTACCACATCCTTCTCTTAACCCTAGTCACCCGACGGATAAGGCATGTGTGTATTCGTTAAAAAAGTGCTTGATTTTTTCCCCGCCCATTATTGGGTATGGAAATTATATCATTCGCAACTAACCTCAACTCAAGTTTTTTTTAATATAAAACATTTCAAATGAGATCTGCGGTAATTTGATTAATCTCCCTATAAATAATGTAACTTAAATAGGGAAAGATTTACTTAAAAAAGGGGAATTGCACACTTTTCAGAAGTAGTAAAGTCGTACTCAGCTTTGTATGATCATTAAATCCAAACCATTGTCAGGTGGACTGCTATTGAAGGCCCTGAAAACAACAAATGTAATCATTTTTCTGGGTAATATCTTTACATTTTCAAAATCGCATGTCCGCCTCGAGCAGTACAGTAGCTTATGCCACAATCTGTTGGGCCCTGACCACTTCCCCTGTCCTCCCCTTAGCCTGCCCTCCAACCCCTCTTGCACTCACTCCCCACGCCCCCCTCTCTGCCATCCCTCACCTGTGAGCCCAGAGAGCCTCCATGACATTGCCTTATTAAATTGCACTTATCAATCATTCTTACCAGGGATGCCACCGTCCACCACATTAAAGAAGTCAGAGAAGTGTGGTTTCAGCAGCCCTGTCGTGCCTTCGCAGACCACTTCCTACTCCCCCCGAACGGCATTCACACATCATCATCATCAGCCTGTTATTACAGGACCTAGAGGTGAGGTCCTCCCTGTAACCCCCAGTCCCCCCGAACGGCATTCACACATCATCATCATCAGCCTGTTATTCCAGGACCTAGAGGTGAGGTCCTCCCTGTAATCCCCAGTCCCCCCGAATGGCATTCACACACCATCATCATCAGCCTGTTATTACAGGACCTAGAGGTAAAGTCCTCCCTGTAACCCCCAGTCCCCCCGAACGGCATTCACACACCATCATCATCAGCCTGTTATTACAGGACCTAGAGGTAAAGTCCTCCCTGTAACCCCCAGTCCCCCCGAACGGCATTCACACATCATCATCAGCCTGTTATTACAGGACCTAGAGGTAAAGTCCTCCCTGTACCCCCCAGTCCCCCCGAACGGCATTCACACATCATCATCAGCCTGTTATTCCAGGACCTAGAGGTAAAGTCCTCCCTGTACCCCCCAGTCCCCCCATTCACACATCATCATCAGCCTGTTATTCCAGGACCTAGAGGTAAAGTTTTTTTTTTTTTTCACCTTTATTTAACCAGGTAGGCTAGTTGAGAACAAGTTCTCATTTGCAACTGCGACCTGGCCAAGATAAAGCATAGCAGTGTGAACAGACAACACAGAGTTACACATGGAGTAAACAATAAACAAGTCAATAACATGGTAGAAAAAAATAGAATCTATATACAATGTGTGCAAAAGGCATGAGGTAGGCAATAAATCGAATAATTACAATTTAGCAGATTAACACTGGAGTGATAAATCATCAGATGATCATGTGCAAGAAGAGATACTGGTGTGCAAAAGAGCAGAAAAGTAAATAAATAAAAGCAGTATGGGGGGTGAGGTAGGTAAATTGGGTGGGTAGTTTACAGATGGACTATGTACAGCTGCAGCGATCGGTTAGCTGCTCGGATAGCAGATTTTTAAAGTTGTTGAGGGAGATAAAAGTCTCCAACTTCAGAGATTTTTGCAATTCGTTCCAGTCGCAGGCAGCAGAGAACTGGAAGGAAAGGCGTCCAAATGAGGTTTTAGCTTTAGGGATGATCAGTGAGATACACCTGCTGGAGCGCGTGCTGCGGGTGGGTGTAGCCATCGTGACCAGTGAACTGAGATAAGGCGGCACTTTACCTAGCATAGCCTTGTAGATGACCTGGAGCCAGTGGGTCTGACGACGAACATGTAGCGAGGGCCAGCCGACTAGGGCATACAGGTCGCAGTGGTGGGTCGTATAAGGTGCTTTAGTAACAAAACGAATGGCACTGTGATAAACTGCATCCAGTTTGCTGAGTAGAGTGTTGGAAGCTATTTTGTAGATGACATCGCCGAAGTCGAGGATCGGTAGGATAGTCAGTTTTACTAGGGTAAGTTTGGCGGCGTGAGTGAAGGAGGCTTTGTTGCGGAATAGAAAGCCGATTCTTGATTTGATTTTGGATTGGAGATGTTTGATATGAGTCTGGAAGGAGAGTTTGCAGTCTAGCCAGACACCTAGGTACTTATAGATGTCCACATATTCTAGGTCGGAACCGTCCAGGGTGGTGATGCTAGTCGGGCGTGCGGGTGCAGGCAGCGAACGGTTGAAAAGCATGCATTTGGTTTTACTAGCGTTTAAGAGCAGTTGGAGGCCACGGAAGGAGTGTTGTATGGCATTGAAGCTCGTTTGGAGGTTAGATAGCACAGTGTCCAAGGAAGGGCCGGAAGTATATAGAATGGTGTCGTCTGCGTAGAGGTGGATCAGGGAATCGCCCGCAGCAAGAGCAACATCATTGATGTATACAGAGAAAAGAGTCGGCCCGAGAATTGAACCCTGTGGTACCCCCATAGAGACTGCCAGAGGACCGGACAACATGCCCTCCGATTTGACACACTGAACTCTGTCTGCAAAGTAGTTGGTGAACCAGGCAAGGCAATCATTAGAAAAACCGAGGCTACTGAGTCTGCCGATAAGAATATGGTGATTGACAGAGTCGAAAGCCTTGGCCAGGTCGATGAAGACGGCTGCACAGTAATGTCTTTTATCGATGGCGGTTATGATGTCGTTTAGTACCTTGAGCGTGGCTGAGGTGCACCCGTGACCGGCTCGGAAACCGGATTGCACAGCGGAGAAGGTACGGTGGGATTCGAGATGGTCAGTGATCTGTTTGTTGACTTGGCTTTCGAAGACCTTAGATAGGCAGGGCAGGATGGATATAGGTCTGTAACAGTTTGGGTCCAGGGTGTCTCCCCCTTTGAAGAGGGGGATGACCGCGGCAGCTTTCCAATCCTTGGGGATCTCAGATGATACGAAGGAGAGGTTGAACAGGCTGGTAATAGGGGGTGCGACAATGGCGGCGGACAGTTTCAGAAATAGGGGGTCCAGATTGTCAAGCCCAGCTGATTTGTATGGGTCCAGGTCTTCCAGCTCTTTCAGAACATCTGCTATCTGGATTTGGGTAAAGGAGAAGCTGGGGAGGCTTGGGCGAGTAGCAGCGGGGGGGGCGGGGCTGTTGGCCAAGGTTGGAGTCGCCAGGAGGAAGGCATGGCCAGCCATTGAGAAATGCTTGTTGAAGTCTTCGATTATCACGGATTTATCGGTGGTGACCGTGTTACCTAGCCTCAGTGCAGTGGGCAGCTGGGAGGAGGTGCTCTTGTTCTCCATGGACTTTACAGTATCCCAGAACTTTTTGGAGTTAGAGCTACAGGATGCGAATTTCTGCTTGAAAAAGCTGGCCTTTGCTTTCCTGACTGACTGCGTGTATTGGTTCCTGACTTCCCTGAACAGTTGCATATCGCGGGGGCTCTTCGATGCTATTGCAGTTCGCCACAGGATGTTTTTGTGCTGGTCGAGGGCAGTCAGGTCTGGAGTGAACCAAGGGCTATATCTGTTCTTGGTTCTGCATTTTTTGAACGGAGCATGCTTGTCTAATATGGTGAGGAAGTAACATTTAAAGAATGACCAGGCATCCTCAACTGACGGGATGAGGTCAATATCCTTCCAGGGTACCCGGGCCAGGTCGATTAGAAAGGCCTGCTCGCAGAAGTGTTTTAGGGAGCGTTTGACAGTGATGAGGGGTGGTCGTTTGACCGCGGACCCGTGGCGGATACAGGCAATGAGGCAGTGATCGCTGAGATCTTGATTGAAGACAGCAGAGGTGTATTTGGAGGGCAGGTTGGTCAGGATAATGTCTATTAGGGTGCCCATGTTTACGGATTTAGGGTTGTACCTGGTGGGTTCCTTGATGATTTGTGTGAGATTGAGGGCATCAAGCTTGGATTGTAGGACTGCCGGGGTGTTAAGCATATCCCAGTTTAGGTCACCTAACAGAACAAACTCTGAAGCTAGATGGGGAGCGATCAATTCACAGATGGTGTCCAGGGCACAGCTGGGAGCTGAGGGGGGTCGGTAGCAGGCGGCAACAGTGAGAGACTTATTTCTGGAGAGATTAATTTTTAAAATTAGAAGTTCGAACTGTTTGGGCATAGACCTGGAAAGTATGACAGAACTTTGCAGGCTATCTCTGCAGTAGATTGCAACTCCTCCCCCTTTGGCAGTTCTATCTTGACGGAAAGTGTTATAGTTGGGTATGGAAATCTCAGAATTTTTGGTGGCCTTCCTAAGCCAGGATTCGGACACGGCAAGGACATCAGGATTGGCAGAGTGTGCTAAAGCGGTGAGTAAGGCAAACTTAGGGAGGAGGCTTCTGATGTTGACATGCATGAGGCCAAGGCTTTTTCGATCGCAGAAGTCAACAAATGAGGGTGACTGGGGACATGCAGGGCCTGGGTTTACCTCCACATCACCCGAGGAACAGAGGAGTAGTAGGATGAGGGTGCGGCTAAAGGCTATCAAAACTGGTCGCCTAGAGCGTTGGGGACAAAGAATAAAAGGAGCAGATTTATGGGCGTGGTAGAATAGATTCTGGGCATAATGTGCAGACAGGGGTATGGAGGGGCGCGGGTACAGCGGAGGCAAGCCCAGGCACTGGGTGATGATAAGAGAGGTTGTATCTCTGGACATGCTGGTCTCAATGGGTGAGGTCACCGCATGTGTGGGGGGTGGGACAAAGGGGGTATCAGAGGTACGGAGAGTGGAACTACAGGGTCCATTGCAAACCAAAACAATGATAATGAAAACTAGCCTGAACAACAGTATGCAAGGCATATTGATATTTGAGAGAGACATACAATAAGGCATAAAGTGATTGCAGGTCTTGATTGGGAGAGCTAGCTAAAACAACAGGTAAGATAACAGCAGCAATAACAGGGTGCTAGTCTAACACAGCAACAACAGGTAAAAATGGCGACGACTAGGCAGAGAGGGTCGGATTAACTACACACAGATCCTGAGTTAAAGCACAGAGCCGACAGATAAAACACAAATAAACAGAATGGAGTACCGTGAATTAATGGACAGTCAAGCATGCATCAGCTATGTAGCCAAGTGATCATAGTGTCCAGGGGGCAGCCGTAGATGGAGCAGAGGAGGCCTCCACTAAGCTAGCACGCGGCGTTTAAAGTTAGTAGCCCGGGGGGTGGTCTGCTCAGACGGAGGGGGTCTGCTCAGACGTGGTTGTGTCGACAGAGAATCCAAGCCAGATGGCGATGGCGAAAGAGAGGTTGTGAATTGTAGAATTGTGTTTGCTAACTGGTGCTAGCTTCGTGGCAGTGGCGCTAGCTGCGCTAGCCGCAAGCTAGCTGTGAGGATCAGAAGCAGTGGCTCAGGGATTACGGCAGGAATCCGGCGTTGTTGTCGAGAGACAGTCCGATGCTGGTAAATTGGTGAGTAATATCCAGGCTAATAACAGGGCTGGTGTCTGTGCAGAAGGTAAAAGCTACTAGCAGCGGCAAAAAAAATGGCTAAATTAGCTTGTAGCTGGTATTGTAGCCCAAGAATTCGCTGGTAGACCTCTTCAGCTAGCCGGCAGATGGGCCTAGCTCGAGGCTAGCTCAAGGCTAACTGGTGCTTGCTTCGGGACAGAGGTGTTAGCCAGTAGTAGCCACTCGGTTGCAGCTAGCTAGCTGTGATGATACGGTGTAATTGTCCAGAGCTTGCGTCAGGAATCCGGTGATGTGGTAGAGAAAAAGCAGTCCTATATGCTCTGGGTTGATATCGCGCTTGCAGACTGGCAGGTATTGGCCCGGTATTGAAGCTGGCTGTGTCCGAGTTGAGGGTGAAGACCGCAGCAGTGGCTAACTGACTACTAGCTAGTAGCTAGTTATCTGGCTAGCTTCTGCTTGGGGTTACGGTTCTGAAGTATAAAAAAAATAGCAGGTCCGTACCACATTGGGTGAGGCGGAATGTAGGAATGTATATTCAGTTCCTAGATGGAAAGTGAAATTAAAATATATACGAAATGTATACGAAAAATACGAAGACTATTTACTATTTACTATTTACACGCGACAGGACAATACAGGACAATACAAACACACGTCCGACTGCTACGCCATCTTGGATCTCAGTTGTCCTCCCTGTAACCCCCAGTCCCCCCATTCACACATCATCATCAGCCTGTTATTACAGGACCTAGAGGTAAAGTCCTCCCTGTACCCCCCACTCCCCCCGAACGGCATTCACACACCATCATCAGCCTGTTATTCCAGGACCTAGAGGTAAAGTCCTCCCTGTAACCCCCAGTCCCCCCATTCACACATCATCATCAGCCTGTTATTACAGGACCTAGAGGTAAAGTCCTGCCTGTAACCCCCAGTCCCCCCATTCACACATCATCATCAGCCTGTTATTCCAAGACCTAGAGGTAAAGTCCTCCCTGTACCCCCCAGTCTCCCCATTCACACATCATCATCATCAGCCTGTTATTCCAGGACCTAGAGGTAAAGTCCTCCCTGTACCCCCCAGTCCCCCCATTCACACATCATCATCATCAGCCTGTTATTACAGGACCTAGAGGTAAAGTCCTCCCTGTAACCCCCAGTCCCCCCATTCACACATCATCATCATCAGCCTGTTATTCCAGGAACTAGAGGTAAAGTCCTCCCTGTACCCCCCAGTCCCCCCATTCACACATCATCATCATCAGCCTGTTATTACAGGACCTAGAGGTAAAGTCCTCCCTGTAACCCCCAGTCCCCCCGAACGGCATTCACACATCATCATCAGTCTGTTATTACAGGACCTAGAGGTAAAGTCCTCCCTGTAACCCCCAGTCCCCCCGAACGGCATTCACACATCATCATCAGTCTGTTATTACAGGACCTAGAGGTAAAGTCCTCCCTGTAACCCCCAGTCCCCCCGAACGGCATTCACACATCATCATCAGCCTGTTATTCCAGGACCTAGAGGTAAAGTCCTCCCTGTACCCCCCAGTCCCCCCATTCACACATCATCATCATCCTGTTATTCCAGGACCTAGAGGTAAAGTCCTCCCTGTACCCCCCAGTCTCCCCATTCACACATCATCATCAGTCTGTTATTACAGGACCTAGAGGTAAAGTCCTCCCTGTACCCCCCAGTCCCCCCATTCACACATCATCATCAGCCTGTTATTACAGGACCTAGAGGTAAAGTCCTCCCTGTAACCCCCAGTCCCCCCATTCACACATCATCATCAGCCTGTTATTACAGGACCTAGAGGTAAAGTCCTCCCTGTACCCCCCATTCACACATCATCATCATCCTGTTATTACAGGACCTAGAGGTGAGGTCTCCCCCAACTCTCCCTTATACTCACCAGTCCTTTCCCACCCCGACCTTGTCCTCCCTGCCCTTCCCTCTCCACCCCAACCATGTCCTCCCTGCCTCCCCCTCCACCATTAAGTGGTATAACTGTCAGATTAAGTCGTGTCATTATGGGGTTTAACTGTCAGATTAAGTCGTGGTATAACTATCAGATTAAGTCGTGTCATTAAGTGGTATAACTGTCAGATTAAGTCGTGTCATTATCTGGTATAACTGTCAGATTAAATTGTGTCATTATGTGGTATAACTATCAGATTAAGTCGTGTCATTATGTGGTATAACTGTCAGATTAAATCATGTCATTATGGGGTTTAACTGTCAGATTAAGTCGTGGTATAACTATCAGATTAAGTCGTGTCATTAAGTGGTATAACTGTCAGATTAAGTCGTGTCATTATGTGGTATAACTGTCAGATTAAATCGTGTCATTATGTGGTATAACTATCAGATTAAGTCGTGTCATTATGTGGTATAACTGTCAGATTAAATTGTGTCATTATGTGGTATAACTATCAGATTAAGTCGTGTCATTAAGTGGTATAACTGTCAGATTAATTCGTGTCATTAAGTGGTATAACTGTCAGATTAAATTGTGTCATTATGTGGTATAACTGTTAGATTAAATCGTGTCATTATGTGGTATAACTATCATATCAGATTAAATAATGTCATTATGTGGTATAACTATCATATTAAATCGTGTCATTATGTGGTATAACTATCATATCAGATTAAATAATGTCATTATGTGGTATAACTATCATATTAAATCGTGTCATTATGTGGTATAACTAACAGATTAAATCGTGTCATTATGTGGTATAACTATCATATTAAGTCGTGTCATTAAATGGTATAACTGTCAGATTAAATCGTGGTATAACATTATGTGGTATAACTATTAGATTAAATTGTGTCATTATGTGGTATAACTGTCAGATTAAGTTGTGTCATTATATGGTAAAACTGTCAGATTAAGTTGTGTCATTAAATGGTATAACTGTCAGATTAAATCGTGGTATAACATTATGTGGTATAACTATTAGATTAAGTCGTGTCATTATGTGGTATAACTGTCAGATTAAATCGTGTCATTATGTGGTATAACTGTTAGGTTAAGTCGTGTCATTAAGTGGTATAACTGTCAGATTAAATCGTGTCATTAAGTGGTATAACTGTCAGATAAAGTTGTGTCATTAAGTGGTATAACTATCAGATTAAATCGTGTCATTATGTGGTATAACTATCAGATTAAATTGTGTCATTATGTGGTATAACTGTCAGATTAAGTCGTGTCATTATGTGGTATAACTGTCAGATTAAGTCGTGTCATTATGTGGTATAACTGTTAGGTTAAGTCGTGTCATTATGTGGTATAACTGTCAGGTTAAGTCGTGTCATTATGTGGTATAACTATCAGATTTGGGATGTTGTGTTCTACACTAACATAAAAGGCTAAAATGATGGTGTTCATTAATCTTCATCAGTCGAGACGGTTGTCATATCTATTTGGTTGACTTTAACCGCCCTGTGGTACCAATTTCAACTGTAATTGATTTATCATACTCAGAGATTCTTCTTCACGCACCACTTTCCCTCCTGAAATGTTAGCCGAACCCGTTGAGCCGAGAGACGTAGGTGTAGCCGCAGGGCACCACAATTTGGCAAACAAAGACTCGCGAGCCGCACGGTTCGTTAGCTCGACTTCTCGTCTTCAAAAGAGCTATTAAAACACTCCTCAGCCTTCTCCTCCCACGGATTTATGCAGGCATGCATGCACGCGCACTCACACTCACACAGCTACCTGTTGATATCTCTCCCCACAAACCGCCCGTCATAATAAGGGAGGCCTTTTCTTTTCTTTTTAAATTAATCCACCTTTGTATAAAATATATTTTTTAAGGAAAAGTTGGCAGTGAAATACAACTACAAGGTGGGGGAAGAAAAAGCTAGCGAACCAACGCGATTTGCAAAGTGGAACTAATCCAGAGAGCTTTTCTGTTGGGCATGCAGCCCCTCATGCAGCCCCTCATGCATGCCCAAACCACAATGGAGCCCACTGCTCCCTCTCTCTCTCATCTCTCCTTCCCTCCCTCCCTCCCTTTCTCCATCTCCCGCCAGCTGTCTGAAGTCAGCCTCCAGTTTCCCCTCTCGTCCCCTCCCACGTCACCACATTTGCATATTTGACCCAGATTAGCTACAGGCCCACCCACTGGGCGATGTGTGGGGAGGACCTGCCATCACTTCCAGACTCAGTTTCATCTGTCCTCCATAACGATGTGCTAAAGTCACCGCTAACAGGCCTCCCTTAGAGCCCCACTGAAAGGCCCTTAGAGACCCTGCTGGGGAGAATGTCCCCAACCTCCTCCATCTCTCCTTCCACCCAACCCCCAAACTGCAGCTTGTCCCCCCCCCCCCCCCCCCCCCTTCGCATGCTAAAAGCCTTTTTGGACTTGTTAGTTGACAAGCTGAAACATAGGTGTAAAACTTTGTTTACTCGCAATTCCTCCCCTGGAAAATATTCACCACAGTGTAAATGCGGAACGTGACACGTGAGCAAGGCCATTTAAGTAATTGGAAATTGTTCTGCAACACTTTAGTTTTGGTCACCCTTCTTTTTTTCTTTTTTTAAAAAAAACATTCCTAATTGACTCTGACCATTTGCATAATTGACATTGGCGGATCCTTCTTGGATCGGTTGGCACGGTGGGACAGGAGCTGGTCAGTAGCCAGAAAGGAAGTCTATACACCATATACTGGATGGGATAAGTGATGGTGATCTAGTGACTAGGGGTATGTCCAAAATGGCATCCTATTCTCTATACTCTATATAGTGCATCCTATGGTCCCGGGTCGAAAGTAGTGCACTTCATAGGGAATAGGGTGCATCTTGACTCAGTCTAAGTGACATGTGAATGATAGTGCTGCTGGAGAGCTTGTTGAGACCAGAGGGGTGGTGTGGAAACACAAATGATTGATTATGATCAGAATGGAGGACGCAGGACCCCCCTTGTGTGTGTGTGTGTGTGGGGGGGGGGGTCTGCATGTGTCAGGGAGGGTTTCATTATTACACTTGTCAGGCGCTGCCTGCAGAGAGACTTGTCAAAATGTTCCTGTCTCGATTCGCCAGCCGCCCTGTACTCTTTACTGTACACTAGATAAATGTAGCTCAACCAGTCCAGGCCACATCTCTAGCAAGGGCTCCCTAAGACAGAATGTGTGCTGTAGCAACCCATAACACTATGCTACGTTAACACAGCCTGATACTTCACATACCTGAACATGACTTATGGTTGAAAGAAGTGAGTGAAAGTTTACCAGGGTTGAGGAATGGTTTTACTGTTCTTCAACAAGACATTGTACAAGTGGCAACAACAAGCTGAATTGCGAGCGCAACTTACATTTTACAATTGGCAATACTAACTTAAATGTGTTGTTAATTAGGCCTGTGGTGATAAAATGGTCTCTCTACACTGCTGCTTTACTGTAACCAGTACTGACTCAGCAGTGCTCTATTACCATTAGCTAGAGAACAGTTGAACCAGTGAACTGGAGAGAAAGAAGAGAGGGTGAGAGAGAGAGAGAGGGTGACACACAGAGAGAGAGGGTGACACACAGAGAGAGAGGGTGACACACACAGAGAGAGAGGGTGACACACAGAGAGAGAGGGTGACACACAGAGAGAGAGGGTGACACACACAGAGAGGGTGACAGAGAGAGGGTGACAGAGAGAGAGAGAGGGTGACAGAGAGATAGAGGGTGAGAGGGTGAGGGAGAGAGGATGAGAGAGAAAAGTTGAGGGACAGTGTCTGACAGACCAATCAACCTGCACATGTACTCTACTGTATGCTTATTGTTATTGTTGAATGTATGGTTATTTTGACCCTTGGTTATTGTTGTTACTGTTGTCACGTTGACAATTTTGATTCTCATTTTATTTATTTTTATATTGTAAATATCCAAAATAAGCTTTGGCAATATGTACATTGTTACGTCATGCCAATAAAGTTAATTGAATTGAGTTAGAGAGAGAGAGATGGAGAGGGTGAGATAGAGAGGGTGAGATTGAGAGGGCGAGAGGGAGAGAGGGAGAGAGTGTGAGAGGGAGAGTGTGAGAGGGAGAGTGTGAGAGGGAGAGTGAGAGGGAGAGTGTGAGAGGGAGAAAGGGAGAGAGTGTAAGAGGGAGAGAGTGTGAGAGAGGGTGAGAGAGAGAGATAGCGAGAGGGTGACAGAGAGAGGGAGAGAGAGAGAGGGTGATGAGAGAGAGAGAGGGTGGGAGAGAGCGAGAGAGAGAGAGAGAGGGTGGGAGAGAGAGAGAGAGAGAGAGAGAGAGAGAGAGAGAGAGAGAGAGAGAGAGAGAGGGTGGGAGGGAGAGAGAGAGGGTGACAGAGAGAGGGTGACAGAGAGAGGGTGACAGAGAGAGGGTGAGAGAGAGAGAGAGAGAGAGAGAGAGCGGGAGGAGGAGTGACTGGGAAAGGGTGTGTCTGTCTCTGTGAGGTCAGTGTGGTTCTCTGTCCTGCCTGCAGCCACTGCAGCATTGCCTCAGCAAACACAGTAATTATTCAGTAGAGGAGTCTGGACACTCCCCAGCCCACCAAACAATAGGCAGGGACATGAAAAGACGGGGCACTTCAAAAAGGAGGGGTCTCTCCCTGTCTCAGGCTGGAAAGCAATTGAGGAAGGGCATCCTAAATGGCACACTATCCTAAATAGTTTCCAGTCAGACTCTGTTGAGGCTGTGTGTAGTGCATTATATAGGAAACAGGTTACCATTTGGGACATACGCAGAGAGAGAGCCGTGGTTCATTCTATTATTACTGTAAATACAATGGCCATATAGCGGCATGGCGATAGAGGATCGTGCCCTAGTTTCCAGTCAGCCTCTATTGATAGAGCCATAAATCACAGCAAAGTTAAGTGAATTACTGCAGCAGGGAGCTGTGGCTTTGATAATGTTTATGTGGTATCAGCTCACCATCTCTCTCCCATCTCTCTCTGCTTCTCTCTCATTCTGAGTTCACCATCTCTCTCTCTCTCTCTCTCTGCTTCTCTCTCATTCTGAGCTCACCATCTCTCTCTCTCTCTGCTTCTCTCATTCTGAGCTCACCATCTCTCACTCACTCTCTGCTTCTCTCTCATTCTGAGCTCACCATCTCTCTCTCTCTCTGCTTCTCTCTCATTCTGAGCTCACCATCTCTCTCTCTCTCTGCTTCCCTCTCATTCTGAGCTCACCATCTCTCTCTCTCTCTCTGCTTCTCTCTCATTCTGAGCTCACCATCTCTCCCTCTCTGCTTCTCTCTCATTCTGAGCTCACCATCTCTCCCCCCTCCTTCCCCCTTTCTCTCTCCCTCTCTCTCCCTCCCCCTCTCTCTCTCCCTCCCTCCCCCCTCTCTCTCTTTCTCTCTCTCTCCCCCTCTCTCTTTCTCTCCCTCCCTCTCTCTCTCTCCCTATTTCCCCATCTCTCGCCCCCTCTATCTCTTTCCCTCCCTCCCCCCTTTCTCTCTCCCGCTCCCTCTCTCCCCATCTTTCTCTCTCCCTCCCCCTCCCCCTCTCTCCCTCCCCCTCTGTCTTTCTCTCTCCCCCTCTCTCTCTTTCTCTCTCCCTCCCCCTCTCTCTCCCTCTCTCTCGCTCTGTTGCTGATATTGGAAATGAACAGAGAGAGTAATACATCACAGGCTTAAAGATCCCCTGTCTCGACCTCCCTCCCTCCCCCTCTCTTTCTTTCTCTCTCTCCCCCCTCTCTGCCTCTCCCTCCCCCCTCTCTTTCTTTCTCTCTCTCTTTCTCCCTCCCCCCTCTCTCCCCCCTATCTCTCTCCCTCCTCCTCTCTTTCCCTCTTTCCCCTCTTTCTCCCCTTCTATCTCCCTCCCTCCCTACCACCTCTCTATCTTTCTCTCTCTCTCCCTCCCCCTCTCTCCCCCTCTTTCTCTCTCCCCCCTCTCTCCCTTTCTCGCTCTCTCTTTTTCTCCCCCTCCCCCCTGTCGCACGTCCCAGCCAGGCATTATACTAATAACCAATAAACTAATGTTACCTCTATTAAGAACAGCCTAATTAGATTGTGCCGGTTACAATGAAATAGTTGATCAGCCTCGCTCCATTAAGTCTGTTACCCTGGGATACCATGTGGTGCAGGAGGACAGGGGAGAGCTGCAGTGCTGTGCTGCAGACATGCTCAGGTTGGTTCATTCAACCCACACACACACGTGTGTACAGAGAAGTGCGCACACACAAGTACTTGCGTTGACACACACACACACACACACACACACACACACACACACACACACACACACACACACACACACACACACACACACACACACTCATGCATGGTATCACACACACAGATTTGAATCTTTCAGGGTTTAAATAGTTAGTTGTATCATTGGTGACTACAGCCAAAACAAACAGACCCTAAATGCCTACATTTGTCCCCAGCACCTCTCAACTCACTGGTCTCAAGACTTCTGTTGGTCCAGACGTCAGGTGCTAATGTCACTAATGTACAGTAAATGTATATCTCATTGTGACAAATGCCACGTTTGGAGGTGTCAAGTCAAGGGCTAATATTTTTCCCTTGAGTGTGTGTAGGAAAGCGGACTCGTGTAATTTTGGTTGTCACGGAGGGTCCGTCCCCATTCTAATTGACAGTGAGGTGCATTATGGTCCGGGGGCATCTTGTCATCTGCACTGTGGGCCACCTGCCCTCTGTCACCACCATGTCACCAAGGCCTGTCATACTGTCTGTCACCGTGTGTGTGTGTTTCAATGTTTGTTTAAGAATTTGTGTGTGTGTGTGTGGGGGAGGGGGGGGGTTCCATCTATTTGCATGTAGCCCCACCATGTGTGATACTCCGTATCACCTCCTCTCTCTCTCTCCTTCAAATTCAACATGCTTTATTGACATAATAAACTGTCTCTATCCACCTCTCCCTCTCTCCCGTCCACAGCGAGTCCCCACGCCACGCCGTCGAGCCTCCACTTCCCCACGTCGCCCATCATCCAGCAGCCCAGCTCCTACTTCTCCCACCCGGCCATCCGTTACCACCCCCAGGAGAGCCTCAAGGAGTTTGTCCAACTTGTCTGCCCCGACTCTGGCCAGCAAGGAGGACAGGTGGGCTTCCTTAATGTAAGAACAAGGAGTCTTTTACAAGACATAAACCTTTTACATACCCCTTTTACAGTAAATACCCCTTTTACAGTACATAACACTTTTACAGTACATAACACTTTTACAGTAAATACCCCTTTTACAGTACATAACACTTTTACAGTAAATACCCCTTTTACAGTACATACCTCTTTTACAGTACATACCTCAAACATACATTCATTTTACAGTACCAACCCATTTTCCTACTCGTTCGATGCCTCTTAGCCCCCTTTTGATTCTTCTGTTTAGATTCTTCAGTAGTTTTATTTCTCCCTCTATAGAACTCTATGTTCCTATTGGTCTTTGGTCCATGCACACACCCTCTATAGAACTCTATGTTCCTATTGGTCTTTGTCCCATGCACACACCCTCTATAGAACTCTATGTTCCTATTGGTCTTTGGTCCATGCACACACCCTCTATAGAACTCTATGTTCCTATTGGTCTTTGTCCCATGCACACACCCTCTATAGAACTCTATGTTCCTATTGGTCTTTCGTCCATGCACACACCCTCTATAGAACTCTATGTTCCTATTGGTCAATGGTCCATGAACACACACTCTATAGAACTCTATGTTCCTATTGGTCTTTGGTCCATGAACACACCCTCTATAGAACTCTATGTTCCTATTGGTCTTTGGTCCATGAACACACCCTCTATAGAACTCTATGTTCCTATTGGTCTTTGGTCCATGCAGCCACACATATAGTAATACACATTAATGGGGGATTTTTTTCTCTGTTATAAGTATGCAGAAATACCATGGGGGAAATACTGTACATATGAAGTTATGAGAAGTGGTTGAAGAGAAAGCACTGCAGTGTGTGTGTGTGTGTGTGTGTGTGTGTGTGTGTGTGTGTGTGTGTGTGTGTGTGTGTGTGTGTGTGTGTGTGTGTGTGTGTGTGTGTGTGTGTGTGTGTGTGTGTGTGTGTGTGTGTGTGTGTGTGTGTGTGCCTGCGTGGGTTTGACTGTGTCTGCAGTTAGATAGTTTATATATTTGTGTCTAGGTACTGAATCTATACGCAGGCCAGTTTCCCCATCCACACTTTTTCATTTGCCCATTTAATCTGAATCCATCTCTCTGTGTACAATACCCCCCCTCCCCCACATACACACACACAATGAGACACTCTCTCTCTCTCTCTCTCTCTCTCTCTCTCTCTCTCTCTCTCTCTCTCTCTCTCTCTCTCTCTCTCTCTCTCTCTCTCTCTCTCTCTCTCTCTCTCACACACCTTCCACAAAAGTGGAGACAAATTTGAGCCAAATAACTACTGCGGGATATGCGTCAACAGCAACCTTTTGAAAATCCTCTGCATTATCATTAACAGCAGACTCATACATTTCCTCAATGAAAACAATGTACTGAGCAAATGTCAAATTAGCTTTTTATCACGTATTCACCCTGCACACCCTAATTGGCAAACAAACCAAAGCAAAGGCAAAGTATGCTCATGCTTTGTTGATTTCAAAAAAGCTTTTGACTCAATTTGACATGAGGGTCTGCTATACAAACTGATGGAAAGGGGTGTTGGGGGAAAACATACAACATTATAAAATCCATGTACACAAACAACAAGTGTGCGGTTAAAATTGGCATAAAACACACACATTTCTTTCCACAGGGCCGTGGGGTGAGACAGGGATGCAGCTTAAGCCCCACCCTCTTCAACATATATATCAACGAATTGGCGCGGGCACTAGAACAGTCTGCAACACCCGGCCTCACCCTACTAGAATCTGAAGTCAAATGTCTACTGTTTGCTGATGATCTGGTGCTTCTGTCCCCAACCAAGGAGGGCCTACAGCAGCACCTAGATCTTCTGCACACCTAGATCTTCTGCACAGATTCTGTCAGACCTGGGCCCTGTCAGACCTGGGCCCTGTCAGACCTGTGGCCTGGTCAGACCTGGGCCCTGACAGACCTGGGCCCTGACAGTAAATCTCAGTAAGACAATAATGGTGTTCCAAATAAAGGTCCAGTTGTCAGGACAACAAATACAAATTCCATCTGGACACAGTTGCCCTAGAACACACAAAAAAACTATACGTACCTTGGCCTAAACATCAGGTCTGAGAGACAAGGCAAGAACGCCTTCTATGCCATCAAAAGGAACATAATATTCGACATACCAATTAGGATCTGGCAAAAAATACTTGAATCTGTTATAGAACCCATTGCCCTTTATGGTTGTGAGGTCCGCTCACCAACTAAGAATTCACAAAATGGGGACTCTGCATGCATAATTCTTCAAAAATATCCTCAGTGTAAAACACAAAAATGTAGAGCAGAATTAGACCGAATCCCTCTAGTTATTAAAATCCAGAAAAGAGCCGTTAAATTCTACAACCACCTAAAAGGAAGCGATTCCCAAGCCTTCCATAACAAAGCCATCACCTACAGAGAGATTAACCTGGAGAAGAGTCCCCTAAGCAAGCTGGTCCTGGGGCTCTTTTCACAAACACAAACAGACCACACAGAGCCCAGGACACCAACACAATTAGACCCAAGCAAATCATGAGAAAACCAAAAGATAATTACTTGACACATTGGAAAGAATTAACAAAAAAACTGAGCAAACTAGAATGCTATTTGGCCCTAAACAGAGAGTACGCAGTGGCAGAATACCTGACCACTATGACTGACCCAATTTAAGGAAAGCTTTGACTATGTACAGACTCAGTGAGCATAGCCTTGCTATTGAGAAAGGCCACCGTAGGCAGACCTGGCTCTGAAGAGAAGACAGGCCATGTGCACACTGCCCACAAAATGAGGTGGAAACTGAGCTGCACTTCCTAACCTCCTGCCAAAAGAATGACCATATTTGAGACACATATTTCCCTCAGATTACACAGACCCCAAAATAATTTGAAAACAAACCCGATTTTGATAAACACCCATATCTACTGGGTGAAATACCACAGTGTGCCATCACAGCAGCAAGATTTGTGACCTGTTGCCACAAGAACAGGTCAAACAGTGAAGAACAAACACCAGTGTAAATACCACCCATATTTATGTTTTTATTTTCCCTTTTGTACTTTAACTATATGCACATCGTTACAACACTGTATATAGACATAATATGACATTTGAAATGTCTTTATTCTTTTGGAACTTTTGTGGGTGTAATGTTTACTGTTCATTTTCTTTTTTTATTGTGTATTTCACTTTTGTTTATTATCTACTTCACTTGCTTTGGCAATGTTAACATTTGTTTCCCAATAAAGCCCTTAAATTGAATTAGAGAGAGAGAGAGAGAGAGAGAGAGAGAGAGAGAGAGAGAGAGAGAGAGAGAGAGAGAGAGAGAGAGAGAGAGAGAGAGAGAGAGAGAGAGAGAGAGAGAGAGAGAGAGAGAGAGAGAGAGAGAGAGAGAGAGAGAGAGAGAGAGAGAGAGAGAGAGAGAGAGAGAGAGAGAGAGAGAGAGAGAGAGAGAGAGAGACACAGAGAGAGAGAGAGACACAGAGACACAGAGAGAGAGAGAGACAGAGACAGAGAGAGAGAGAGACACAGAGACACAGAGAGAGAGAGACACAGAGACACAGAGAGAGAGACACAGAGAGAGAGCAAGTGAATGGAGGAGCGCTTAAGTCCTGAGTCCTCAGCACACTGTTTTGGTAATAGATTATCAACAGCAAAGTGCATACGGCAGCAGAATTCTTTATGACCAGGAGGAAAATTGCTGAGCAGTGTCTCTCAAAGAAGCGCTTCTTTAAGGTGTGTCTGTCCTCCTTCACACACACATACACACGCACACGGGTGTGTTTAGAGGACAAGCAGGAGCGAAATTGTGATAGTGATATTGCAACAGGTTACAGTGCAGACCTGTTGTGGGGGTTTTGTGTGTGTGTGTGTGTGTGTGTGTGCCCGTGCACCGGACACAATTGGGATATAGGTTTGTTGCAGGTTCCGCTTTGAAGGTGTAATGTGTCTCCGTGGTTTTTACTTCTGTATTCTCTCTTTCTCCATCCTTCTCTCTTGGTCTCTCTTTCTCCATCCTTCTCTCTTGGTCTCTCTTTCTCCATCCTTCTCTCTCGGTCTCTCTTTCTCCATCCTTCTCTCTTGGTCTCTCTTTCTCCATCCTTCTCTCTCGGTCTCTCTTTCTCCATCCTTCTCTCTCGGTCTCTCTTTCTCCATCCTTCTCTCTTGGTCTCTCTTTCTCCATCCTTCTCTCTCGGTCTCTCTTTCTCCATCCTTCTCTCTCTTTCTCCATCCTTCTCTCTCTTTCTCCATCCTTCTCTCTTGGTCTCTCTTTCTCCATCCTTCTCTCTCGGTCTCTCTTTCTCCATCCTTCTCTCTCTTTCTCCATCCTTCTCTCTCGTTCTCTCTCTTTCTCCATCCTTCTCTCTCTTTCTCCATCCTTCTCTCGGTCTCTCTCTTTCTCCATCCTTCTCTCTCGGTCTCTCTCTTTCTCCATCCTTCTCTCTCGGTCTCTCTTTCTCCATCCTTCTCTCTCGTTCTCTCTCTTTCTCCATCCTTCTCTCTCGGTCTCTCTCTTTCTCCATCCTTCTCTCTCGGTCTCTCTCTTTCTCCATCCTTCTCTCTCGGTCTCTCTTTCTCCATCCTTCTCTCTCGGTCTCTCTCTTTCTCCATCCTTCTCTCTCGTTCTCTCTCTTTCTCCATCCTTCACTCTCGGTCTCTCTCTTTCTCCATCCTTCTCTCTCGGTCTCTCTCTTTCTCCATCCTTCTCTCTCGGTCTCTCTCTTTCTCCATCCTTCTCTCTCGGTCTCTCTCTTTCTCCATCCTTCTCTCTCGGTCTCTCTCTTTCTCCATCCTTCTCTCTCGGTCTCTCTCTTTCTCCATCCTTCTCTCTCGGTCTCTCTTTCTCCATCCTTCTCTCTCGGTCTCTCTTTCTCCATCCTTCTCTCTCGGTCTCTCTCTTTCTCCATCCTTCTCTCTCGGTCTCTCTCTTTCTCCATCCTTCTCTCTCGGTCTCTCTCTTTCTCCATCCTTCTCTCTCGTTCTCTCTCTTTCTCCATCCTTCTCTCGGTCTCTCTCTTTCTCCATCCTTCTCTCTCGGTCTCTCTCTTTCTCCATCCTTCTCTCTCGGTCTCTCTCTTTCTCCATCCTTCTCTCTCGGTCTCTCTCTTTCTCCATCCTTCTCTCTCGGTCTCTCTCTCTTTCTCCATCCTTCTCTCTCGGTCTCTCTCTCTCTCTCTCTCTTTCTCCGTCCTCTCTCGGTCTCTCTTTCTGGCTTTCTCTCTCTCTTTCTCTCTTTCTTTCTCTTTCTTTCTCGCGGTCTCTCTTTCTGTCTCTCTCTGTCTTTCTCTCAGCCTAATGGTAGCAGTCAGGGGAAGGTCCACAACCCATTCCTGCCCACCCCCATGCTGCCCCCTCCACCTCCGCCCCCCATGGCACGCCCTGTGCCCCTGCCTGTGCCAGACTCCAAACCTCCTTCCACCTCCACCGAGGGAGGGGGCAACTCCCCCACCTCGCCAAGTGAGTGAACACTGGACACACGCACACATCATATGACCATTTGTTTTACGTAAACATTTTGAGTCATTTTGTATTTGATATGCTGTACATAGGCCTATTTAGCAAGGACCTGTTTCTGTGTGACTACAGACCTTCTTGTGTAAGCTCAGACTCAATTGATGATCAATGAATCTGTCTCTCTCTAACACTCTGTTTCTCTCTCTCTTTCAATTCAATTCAGTTTAAGGGCTTTATTGGCATGGGAAACATATGTTTACATTGCCAAAGCAAGTGAAGTAGATAATAAACAAAAGTGAAATAAACAATACAATTTACAATAAAAATCTCTCTCTCCCACCATCTCTCTCACTATCTATCTTTCTCTCTCTCTCTCTCTCTCTCTCTCTCTCTCTCTCTCTCTCTCTCTCTCTCTCTCTCTCTCTCCCCCCCCTCTCTCTCTCTCTCCCCCCCCCCCTCTCTCTCTCTCTGTCCTCTCCCCTCTCTCTCTCTCTCTCTGTTTGTGTGTGTCCATTGCAGCCTACTCCACACCGAGCACGTCCCCAGCCCAGCGCTTCATCAGTGTGGGCCCCCGAGACCCCAGCTTTGTAAATATCCCTCAGCAGCCCCAGGTGAGCCAACACACACACACACACACACACACACACACACACACACACACACACACACACACACACACACACACACACACACACACACACACACACACACACACACACACACACACACTACTTTGTTGTACATCTTTCCCTGTCTGCTGGGAAAGACAGTCCTCTGTTTCCCTTAAGTGGGCTACACACCAGCCTAGACACTACTACTAGACACACACACAAACCTACATACTGTAGCCTCCGTTCCCATTTGTGTGTGTTTAGTAGCAGTAGTAGTAGTAGTAGTAGTAGTAGTAGTAGTAGTAGTAGTAGTAGTACCAGTAGTAGCAGTAGTAGTGGTAGTAGCAGTAGTGTTAGTGTTAGTAGTAGCAGTAGTAGTAGTGCAGCAGCAGTAGTAGTAGTAGTAGTACCAGTAGTAGCAGTAGTAGCAGTAGCAGTAGTAGTGGTAGTAGCAGTAGCAGTAGTGTTAGTAGTAGTGCAGTAGTAGTAGTAGTAGCAGTAGTAGTAGTAGTAGTAACAGTAGTAATAGTAGCAGTAGCAGCAGTAGTAGCAGTAGCAGCAGCAGTAGCAGTAGTAGTAGTAGCAGCAGTAGTAGTAGTAGCAGTAGTGTCTCATCCGGATGGTGCCTTATTACAGCGTAATTTATAGTGTGTGTAATGAATGTGGCCCTGACTGAACCCCCCCAATACCCTCTTACACCCTGACCACCTCTCTGATTTAACACCTGGTCATACCACTGCACACACACCACTACACATTAGCACACACTACTTCATGCTAATATACGCTACACGTTAGTACACACTATTACACACCACTACACATTAGTACACACCACTACACATTAGTACACACCACTACTCACCACTACACTACTTGATGCTAATATACGCTAGTACACACTATTACACACCACTACACGTCAGCACACACTATTATACACCACTACACATTAGTACACACCACTACACATTAATTAGTACACACCACTACACATTAGTACACACCACTACACATTAGTACACACTACTTGATGCTAATATACGCTAGTACACACTATTACACACCACTACACATTAGCACACACTATTACACACCACTACACATTAGTACACACCACTACTCACCACTACACATTAATTAGTACACACCACTACACATTAGTACACACCCCATTAGTACACACCACTACTCACCACTACACATTCATTAGTACACACCACTACACATTAGTACACACCGCTACACATTAGTACACACCACTACTCACCACTACACATTTTTTAGTAGACACCACTACACATTAGTACACACCACTACTCACCACTACACGTTAATTAGTACACACCACTACACATTAGTACACACCACTACACATTAGTACTCACCACTACACATTAGTACACACCACTACTCACCACTACACATTAGTACACACCACTACACATTAGTACACACCACTACACATTAATTGGTACACACCACTACACATTAGTACACACCACTACACATTAGTACACCACTACTCACCACTACACATTAGTACACACCACTACACATTAGTACTCACCACTACACATTAATTGGTACACACCACTACACATTAGTACACACAACTACACATTCGTTCACAACACTACACACTAGTACACACCACTACAAATTAGTACACACCTCTACACACTAGTACAGATAAACCATCTCCTAACTCATTAAATACCTATACACACTAACCAGCTTCTATAATACACACTAGTACACACTAACCAGCTTCTATAATACACACTTGTACACACTAACCAGCCCCACCAATATACACCATTATGTAACCAGCTCCAACTGTACACACCAGACAGTGGTTCAGCCAAGTTACAGCCAGCCAGATGCCCAGCCAACGGAGGACAGACTCACTGCCAGAGAAAGAAAGTGGGATGGAAAGAGGGCAAGTAAAAAAGGGTGGATGCTAGGAAAGATGAAGAGAAGATGAGGAGTGAAACAGTAAGAGCAACAGAGGGAGTTTGCGTGTGTTTTTGTTTGTGTGTGTGTGTGTGTGTGTACGTGTGTGTACGTGTGTGTCGGTATGTGTGTCTGTCTGTACGTGCATGTGTCAGAGTGTCGCGTCGGTGGCCCGCAGAGAACGGGGCCGACGATTTATTGACTCTGTCACAGGCCGCAAGACACACACTTCCCCCTGGAAGAGAGGAGGCAGGTGTTTGTCATAAACGCCAGAGAGGGATGGAGGGAGGGAGGGAGGAGGAGGTTCAGGAGGAGGGGGAGGGGGTAGGAGGGTTAGCCGAGTGGCTGCTGCTGTTATTTATTGTTTGTTTTTACTTAATTTCAAATTCAGTTTAAGGGGCTTTATTGGCATGGGAAACATGTGTTAACATTGCCAAAGCAAGTCAGGTAAACAATACAACATGAACACTTATTACTGATCTATTTATACATCCCCCCTCTCTCTGTCTCTCCCTGTCTCTCTCCCTGTCTCTCTCCCTGTCTCTCTCCCTGTCTCTCTCCCTGTCTCTCTCCCTGTCTCTCTCTCTGTCTCTCTCTGTCTCTCTCTGTCTCTCTCTGTCTCTCTCCCTGTCTCTCTCCCTGTCTCTCCCTGTCTCTCTCTGTCTCTCTCCCTGTCTCTCTCTGTCTCTCTCTGTCTCTCTGTCTCTCTCCCTGTCTCTCCCTGTCTCTCCCTGTCTCTCCCTGTCTCTCTCTGTCTCTCTCCCTGTCTCTCTCTGTCTCTCTCCCTGTCTCTCTCTGTCTCTCCCTGTCTCTCCCTGTCTCTCTCTGTCTCTCTCTGTCTCTCCCTGTCTCTCTCTGTCTCTCTCTGTCTCTCTCTGTCTCTCTCTGTCTCTCCCTGTCTCTCTCTGTCTCTCCCTGTCTCTCTCTGTCTCTCTCTGTCTCTCTCCCTATCTCTCTCTGTCTCTCCCTGTCTCTCCCTGTCTCTCCCTGTCTCTCTCTGTCTCTCCCTGTCTCTCCCTGTCTCTCTCTGTCTCTCTCTGTCTCTCTCTGTCTCTCTCTGTCTCTCTCCCTGTCTCTCCTTGTCTCTCCCTGTCTCTCTCTCTGTCTCTCTCTGTCTCTCCCTGTCTCTCCCTGTCTCTCTCTGTCTCTCAATTCAATTCAATTTGCTTTATTGGCATGATGTAACAATGTACATATTGCCAAAGCTTATTTTGGATATTTACAATATTTTTTTTTAAATGAGAATCAAAATTGTCAACGGGACAACAGTAACAACAATAACCAAGTGTCAAAATAACCATACATTCAACAATAACAATAAACATACAATAGAGGACATGTGCAGGTTGATTGGTCTGTCAGACACTGTCCCTCAACTTATGGCAGGCAGCAATGTAGTGCGCTGCCAACCCACAGCTCTCTGCGTCCTCCCCCAACAGGACGGGTAGCCTACTCTCATCAGAGAGGTCTTTGAAACCTTGAATAAGGGTTTCAAATTTGGGGAAATGACACTCTCTAATTGTTTTATATTTTTGACATTTTGTCAGGAAATGCAGCTCCGTCTCAGGTTCTGCTGTTGTGCAGTGGTTGCACAGCCTTTCCTCTACAGGGAGCCAGGTTTTCCTGTGTCTACCCTTCTCAATGGCAAGGCTGTGCTCACTGAGCCTGTACTTTGTCAAGGTTTTTCTAAGGTTTTGATCAGTAACCATGGTCAAATATTTAGCCACAGTGTGCTGTCGATTTAGGGCCAGATAGCACTGCATTTTGCTTTGTGTTTGTGCTTGTGTTTCCCAATAAGCAATATAGTTTTGTTTTGACTGTGTTGTAATTTGGTTTATCCTGATTGATTGGATGTTCTGGTCCTGAGGCTTCAGTGTGTTAGTAGAACAGGTTTGTGAACTCAGCCCCAGGACCAGCTGGATGAGGGGACTCTTTTCTTTGCTCAGCTCTTGGCATTGCAGGGCTTGGTAGTGATATGAGAGGGGGTCACTGTATTTTAGATGTTTCCAAAACTTAATTGCTATTTTTTGAGTTTTTATTATTAGTGGATATTGGCCTAATTCTGCCCTGCATGCATTGTTCTCGCTCTCGCTCTCTCTCTCTCTCTCGCTCTCGCTCTCGCTCGCTCGCTCGCTCGCTCTCTCTCTCTCTCTCTCCACCAGGGTTATACACTAAGCCAGCCCATTCCTCTATCCATCTGTGTTTGCTCAGGCCTTGCGATCTGGCGTTCTGTGCTTTATTAATGTGGCCTGGCGCTGAGGCCTGGGTCACTGAGGCTGGCTTCTCAACCACCCCTCCAAACACACACATACAGCACACACACAATCCCCATGTGGGTGTGTGTGAGCCATTGTTTTAACGTGTATTCCGGATATCATTTTGGTCCAGAAAACTATCACAGTGGCGAGGAGGGAATCATGCCAATGTAGAATTAGCGGATGGTTAGGTGACCATGACTATATGAGGTCATGTTGGGAGTTTGGCAGGACAGCGTGGTTAACACCCCTACTCTTACCATAAGGACCATGGGCATAACCCTAACCCTATAGAATAAGGACCATGGGCATAACCCTAACCCTATAGAATAAGGACCATGGGCATAACCCTAACCCTATAGAATAAGGACCATGGGCATAACCCTATAGAATAAGGACCATGGGCATAACCCTAACCCTATAGAATAAGGGCCATGGGCATAACCCTAACCCTATAGAATAAGGACCATGGGCATAACCCTAACCCTATAGAATAAGGACCATGGGCATAACCCTAACCCTATAGAATAAGGACAATGGGCATAACCCTAACCCTATAGAATAAGGACCATGGGCATAACCCTATATAATAAGGACCATGGGCCTAACCCTATAGAATAAGGACCATGGGCATAAACCTAACCCTATAGAATAAGGACCATGGGCATAACCCTATAGAATAAGGACCATGGGCCTAACCCTATATAATAAGGACCATGGGCCTAACCCTATAGAATAAGGACCATGGGCATAACCCTAACCCTATAGAATAAGGACCATGTGCATAACCCTAACCCTATAGAATAAGGACCATGGGCATAACCCTAACCCTATAGAATAAGGGCCATGGGCATAACCCTAACCCTATAGAATAAGAACCATGGGCATAACCCTAACCCTATAGAATAAGGACCATGGGCATAACCCTAACCCTATAGAATAAGGACCATGGGCATAACCCTAACCCTATAGAATAAGAACCATGGGCATAACCCTAACCCTATAGAATAAGGACCATGGGCATAACCCTAACCCTATAGAATAAGGACCATGGGCATAACCCTAACCCTATAGAATAAGGGCCATGGGCATAACCCTAACCCTATAGAATAAGGACCATGGGCATAACCCTAACCCTATAGAATAAGGACCATGGGCATAACCCTAACCCTATAGAATAAGGACCATGGGCATAACCCTAACCCTATAGAATAAGGACCATGGGCATAACCCTAACCCTATAGAATAAGAACCATGGGCATAACCCTAACCCTATAGAATAAGGACCATGGGCATAACCCTAACCCTATAGAATAAGGACCATGGGCATAACCCTAACCCTATAGAATAAGGACCATGGGCATAACCCTAACCCTATAGAATAAGAACCATGGGCATAACCCTAACCCTATAGAATAAGAACCATGGGCATAACCCTAACCCTATAGAATAAGGGCCATGGGCATAACCCTAACCCTATAGAATAAGGACCATGGGCATAACCCTAACCCTATAGAATAAGGGCCATGGGCATAACCCTAACCCTATAGAATAAGAACCATGGGCATAACCCTAACCCTATAGAATAAGAACCATGGGCATAACCCTAACCCTATAGAATAAGGACCATGGGCATAACCCTAACCCTATAGAATAAGAACCATGGGCATAACCCTAACCCTATAGAATAAGGACCATGAGCATAACCCTAACCCTATAGAATAAGGGCCATGGGCATAACCCTAACCCTATAGAATAAGGACCATGGGCATAACCCTAACCCTATAGAATAAGGGCCATGGGCATAACCCTAACCCTATAGAATAAGGACCATGGGCATAACCCTAACCCTATAGAATAAGGGCCATGGGCATAACCCTAACCCTATAGAATAAGGACCATGGGCATAACCCTAACCCTATAGAATAAGGACCATGGGCATAACCCTAACCCTATAGAATAAGGACCATGGGCATAACCCTAACCCTATAGAATAAGGACCATGGGCCTAACCCTATAGAATAAGGACCATGGGCTCTGCAGTCACCACAGTGTCTTACCTGATAAATAATACAACATTGTAGTCTATTTATTCATGTTCTTGGACAAAGTCACTTGTAAAAGGAGAAAATGATCTTATCATTGACTTCAATGTAAATGAGCAGAGCTAGGCTCTCTTCCAATCCCTCTCAGTTCTTCAGACACCTATAGGAAGTGTCTGAAGAAGGGTCCAGCCACTGGACTCTACAAGGGGGGAGACTCTACGTGAGCAGCCATGTTCCCTCTGCCATGCATTCCTTTATTGTCCATGTTGTCTGTGGGGGGGTGGTGGTATTACAGCCCCAACATGGAAAGGCCCGAGATGCACACACACACACACACAAGGTCCTCAGCGCCTGTTTGAAAACCGCCCCGCGGCTCGGGGGACAGAGAGTGAGGGATGGAGGGAGAAACAAGAGAGAGATGTGACTGTAATAGTAAACATTCCCAGTCTGCTCGCCATGGAAACGAGGGGGAGGGTTGATTGAGGTGCCTGTGTGTGCCCACCCTCCAACCCCCCTCTCCCTCTCTCATTGGCCGTGTGTGTGTGTGCATCTCGGGCCTTCTCTCATTGGAAACTTTTCTTGTTTGGGAGAGTGGGTGGGTGGTTTGTGGGTGGCGAGGTCAGTGCCAGTGGAAGAAGGGAATGTGTTTTAGGCATTGCCAGTGAACTACGGTGTATGTGTGGTGGGCACAGTGCCCGCGAGTCAGCGCTGCCATGGGAGCCAGTGGCGGTTGTCCCCTGAGACACTGAGGACCCCATGATGCTCTGCTCTGTACCTGTCTAGTTTTGACACACCAGATACACACACAGCCCGCCCCCTTGTCCTCCTGACTAGTCGAGACATGTATACACCCACACACACTCTTGTACACCTCTCCTCACCCTCTTACCCCCAAGCAATTTGCAACAAAGACATTGGTACACACAGACAAACACTCAGACACACACACACACACACACACACACTCACACTCTCACACACACACACACACTCACACACTCACATACACACACACACACACTCACACACACACTCACACTCACACTCACTCACACACACTCACTGGTGTGAGGCTAGTACAAATGATCACAGTTGCCTTATCGTCACTTCTCTCATCTTTAGAGGAGGATTTAAATGTGCAGTCTGTCTGTTCCTCTGATTTGAACGTATACTACCTCTGCACCTAAATGTGTATGAGTAACAGATTACACCTTTACAGAAGTGAAATATTTCCCCTTTTAAATAGTTTGTTTTGGCGCTGCCATAATTATAAACAGTGTGTCGTGTATTTAGGCAGGCTGGGAGTCAATTGGGTGTCATTACCTTGTTGAACCGGCAGGGGGAGAAGCTCTGACCAGTTTACTTTCCCACAGTAATTATGATGCATTTTATTACAAGCAGACAACTGTCTCAGACAACACTGTCACTTATCAATGCATCTGGGGGTACAGTGATATTACAAGACGTACCAAGACCAAAAACACACACTGTTAATAATGTTGCATAATGATGAAGCATTACAGTACTAGTCATTTCACTGATTATGAGTTAGTTTGGGTGTCTGCACTAGAGGAGGCCTGCGGGACACTGAGGAGGTGTATCGTAGGATGCGTCCCAAATGGCACCCTATTCCCTATATAGTGCACTACTTTCGACCAGAATACTATGGGCCCTGGTCAAAAGTAGTGCACTACAAATGGAATAGGGTGCCATTTGGGACTTTGCCATAGCATTGTGTATTGTAATATACTGATAGGTGGCTGATGATAGTATGGATGTCAATAAGAGAATGGTGGTGAATGGGAGCTGTAAAGGATGGAGCAGGAGAGGAGGGAGAGAGAAAGGTAGAGGGCAGACATAGGTAGAGTGAGAGGGGAGAGAGGCAGAGGGGAGACAAATGTGTAGAGCGAGAGGGGGGAGGGAGAGAGGCAGAGTTGCGACGCATGGGTAGAGCGAGAGGAGTGAGATGGGGATGCTGAGGGGGAGGCAGTGAAGAGATGAGGGGTAAAGAGAGATGGTGCGAGTCAGATTGAAAAAGGGGTAGGAAGAGAGACGGTTTGGCAGAGAAGAGATGGGTAGAAAGAGAGACGGTGACAGAGAAGAGATGGGTAGAAAGAGAGACGGTGACAGAGAAGAGATGGGTAGAAAGAGAGACGGTGACAGAGAAGAGATGGGTAGAAAGAGAGACGGTGGCAGCGAAGAGATGGGTAGAAAGAGAGACGGTGGCAGAGAAGAGATGGGTAGAAAGAGAGACGGTGGCAGAGAAGAGATGAGTAGAAAGAGAGACGTGGCAGAGAAGAGATGGGTAGAAAGAGAGACGGTGGCAGAGAAGAGATGGGTAGAAAGAGAGACGGTGGCAGAGAAGAGATGGGTAGAAAGAGAGACGGTGGCAGAGAAGAGATGGGTAGAAAGAGAGACGGTGGCAGAGAAGAGATGGGTAGAAAGAGAGACGGTGGCAGAGAAGAGATGGGTAGAAAGAGAGACGGTGGCAGAGAAGAGATGGGTAGAAAGAGAGACGGTGGCAGAGAAGAGATCGGTAGAAAGAGAGACGGTGGCAGAGAAGAGATGGGTAGAAAGAGAGACGGTGGCAGAGAAGAGATGGGTAGAAAGAGAGACGGTGACAGAGAAGAGATGGGTAGAAAGAGAGACGGTGACAGAGAAGAGATGGGTAGAAAGAGAGACGGTGACAGAGAAGAGATGGGTAGAAAGAGAGACGGTGGCAGATAAGAGATGGGTAGAAAGAGAGACGGTGGCAGAGAAGAGATGGGTAGAAAGAGAGACGGTGGCAGAGAAGAGATGGGTAGAAAGAGAGACGGTGGCAGAGAAGAGATGGGTAGAAAGAGAGACGGTGGCAGAGAAGAGATGGGTAGAAAGAGAGACGGTGGCAGAGAAGAGATGGGTAGAAAGAGAGATGTGGCAGAGAAGAGATGGGTAGAAAGAGAGACGGTGGCAGAGAAGAGATGGGTAGAAAGAGAGACGGTGGCAGAGAAGAGATGGGTAGAAAGAGAGACGGTGGCAGAGAAGAGATGGGTAGAAAGAGAGACGGTGGCAGAGAAGAGATGGGTAGAAAGAGAGACGGTGGCAGAGAAGAGATGGGTAGAAAGAGAGACGGTGGCAGAGAAGAGATGGGTAGGAAGAGAGACGTGGCAGAGAAGAGATGGGTGAAAGAGAGACGTGGCAGAGAAGAGATGGGTAGGGGGGGAATAAAGGGAGACATAGAGAGAGAGGGAGAGGTGGTTTCATAAGCACACCGGCCTGGGAGCTGGTTTGCATTACATGAGGCTGAACTCCTCTGAGATGACACTCATCTGCAGGCACTTTAGCCCATCGTCCTGAGTTAGCACTTCTCCACATGATGAGATTACTGGTTCCATTGACAGGAGTTTAAAGAAACAGGCCAAGATCCCTCCTTTCTCTTTCAATGGGTACTTCTTTCTCCTATCTCTCTCTCTCTTCTCCTCTTTCACTGGGTACTTCTTTCTCCTTACAGTCTTTCACAGGCTGCTGTTATTCTGTTTATTATTTATCCTGATTGCCTAGTCCCTTTACACCTACCTACAGTACATGTATATATTGCCTCAATGACCTCAAGTCCCTCATACCCCTGCAACATTGACTCGGTACCGGTACTTTTTGTATATAGTCTCGTTATTGTTATTGTTATTGTTATTGTGTTACTATTTCCTTTCTGCACATTTTTCCTACTTTCTTACTCTGGATTGTTTTGGAAACTCGTAAGTAAGCATTTCACAGTAAAGTCTACACCTGTTGTATTCGGCACATGATACAAATACAATTTGATTTGTGTGTTTGTGGGTGTGTGTGTTAGCGCACGTGTGTGTATGTATGTGCGTGAACCAACTCCTGTCCACATAAAAGCAGCTCCACCTTGAAGGCGTTCAGTTAGGACACCCAGACATATCAGTACGGTGCAGCTGTCCGTTACCTGCTGCTAGTATTTCACTGTGAAGACAACCACACACACACACACACATTTGCATTCTCTCTCTAAAGCACCTTAAGCACGCTGCCTGGTCTTCCTCTGTAATGCTATGCGTTACTCACAGATCAGTGGGGATATTGATTGGCTATATTGGATTGGCCACAAGGGACATGAATGTTGTACTACCGCAGCCTTTAGCAGGACACTGCTTCCCTTACACACTACCACTATCTATCACTAACTATCATTTAAACACCTCAATACACTTCATAGTTAAATAGAACAAAAATACACTAACAAATATAAATGTAAAATCCATATTTACTTAAATATATATATTTTTTTTTACTTTTGATGAGCTAAAGTTGACTTTCAAAAACCAGGAGAGGTTTAGATGGTTACTCTATCTCTCTCTCTTTGGCTGGTTTGATATCACACACTCGTACATACACTCGTACACATACACATAGCCCAGAGCACACAGCTGTCGACACAGGGTGAGAGTGTTGGAATCCCCACCTTTCTCTCTTACTATCTCTCTCTCTTCTCTCCTCTTTCACTGGGTACCTCTTTCTCTCTTACTATCTACCTTACCACCTTTCTCTCTGTAGTATTTACTGTTCCAGCCCTGGGGCTGTACGTCTGGTCTCTCTCTCTCTATCTCTCTCTCTCTCTCTCGCTCTCATATCTATCTATACACTGACTATACCAAACATTGGGAACACCTTCCTAATATTGAGTTACACCCCCCCCTTTTCTTTTGCCGTCAGGACAGCCACAATTCATCGGGGCGTGGACTCTACAAGGTGTTGAAAGCATTCCCATGCTGGCCCATGTTGACTCCAATGCTTCCCACAGTTGTGTTAAGTTGGCTGGATGTCCTTTGGGTGGTGGACCATTCTTGATGCACACGGGAAACTGTTGAGCGTGAAAATACCCAGCAGCTTTGCAGTTCTTGACACAAACCTGGCACCTACTACCATACCACGTTCAAAGGCACTTCAATCTTTGGTCTTACCCATTCACCCTCTGAATGGCACACATACACAATCCATGTCTCAATTGTCTCAAGGCTTAAAAATCCTTCTTTAACCTGTCTCCTCCCCTTCATCTACACTGATTGAAGTGGATTTAACAAGTGATATCAATAAGGGATCATAGCTTTCACCTGGTTTCACCTGGTCAGTCTATGGAAGGGAAAGGGAAAGGGGGATACCAAGTCAGCTGTACAGTTCCTCATTTAACTGAATCAGAGAGGTGTGGGTGTGGCCTTAACATGGAAAGAGCAGGTGTTCATAATGTTTTGTGCACTCAGTGTATATCTATTTATCTCTCTCCATTTCTTGCTCTCCGCCTTTCTCTCCATCTCCCCCCTTTCTCTCTCTCTCTTTCTTTCTGTCTCTCTCCCTCTCTCTATCTCTCCCTCCTCTCTCTTTCTTTCTATCCCCATCTCTCCCTCTCTCTATCTCTCCCTCCCTCTTTCTCTGCTGTGACAGTCCTACTCCCCACCACCACTTTTACTGGTCTGAATGTCTGGCTCTCACAGCACAACCTCAGCTGTCCCCTATTGACAATTATGGTGGTGTGAGTGTGTGACAGAGAGCAGAGTATCTATCTAGAGCCAGGTTGGAGGTAGAGAGAGTGTCCAGAATAAAGATCAGGGCTATAATCATCTCTAACCTCCCAAAAGAAGCCTGTGGTTTTACAGTTTTATGTCTCATTCAGGGAGCAAGGGAGAGAGAGAGGGGGGGTAGATAGGGAGGAAGACCGAAAGGGAGGAGGATAAAGAAAGAGATTGAGAGAGGGAGAGAAAAAGAGGATGACTGAAGTATGTAATGCGTGTGGTGGAGGTTTCTGTTCTGTCAGAACACTGAATGAAAACAATGTTGCTTTTCTTCACTTCCCTCAGCAAGGCGTGCACACCCCCCCCCCCCCCCCCCGTTCCTATGTGTGTGTCTGCTCGTGTGTGCGATCACTGGTGGCACACAAGGGTCACAAATGGCCATGTCCCGCCCCACCCTCCCTGTGCCCGCCCCACCCTCCCTGTGCCCGCCCCACCCTCCCTGTGCCCGCCCCACCCTCCCTGTGCCCGCTCCACCCTCCCTGTGGCCCGCTCCACCCTCCCTGTGCCCGCTCCACCCTCCCTGTGCCCGCCCCACCCTCCCTGTGCCCGCCCCACCCTACCTGTGCCCGCCCCACCCTCCCTGTGCCCGCCCCACCCTCCCTGTGCCCGCCCCACCCTCCCTGTGCCCGCTCCACCCTCCCTGTGCCCGCTCCACCCTCCCTGTGCCCGCCCCACCCTCCCTGTGCCCGCCCCACCCTCCCTGTGCCCGCCCCACCCTCCCTGTGCCCGCTCCACCCTCCCTTGGCCCGCTCCACCCTCCCTGTGCCCGCTCCACCCTCCCTGTGCCCGCCCCACCCTCCCTGTGCCCGCCCCACCCTACCTGTGCCCGCCCCACCCTCCCTGTGCCCGCCCCACCCTCCCTGTGCCCGCCCCACCCTCCCTGTGCCCGCCCCACCCTCCCTGTGCCCGCTCCACCCTCCCTGTGCCCGCTCCACCCTCCCTGTGCCCGCCCCACCCTACCTGTGCCCGCCCCACCCTCCCTGTGCCCGCCCCACACTCCCTGTGCCCGCTCCACCCTCCCTGTGCCCGCCCCACCCTCCCTGTGCCCGCTCCAGCCCCACAACGCATGGCATTGCTCACCCCAGACGCGCATCTGGTAGGCTTTCCTGTGGGCACCAGAACACACCTCAGTGTAATGGTTGGTGTTAACGTGGAGCCCAGGCACCAGCCCACAGAGCCCATCCCAGCAGAGCCCATCCCAGCAGAGCCCATCCCAGCAGAGCATAGCCCAGCAGAGCATAGCTAAGCAGAGCCCAGCCCACAGAGCCCAGCCCAGCAGAGCCCAGCCCAGCAGAGCCCAGCCCACAGAGCCCAGCCCACAGAGCCCACAGAGCCCAGCCCACAGAGCCCAGCCCACAGAGCACCACGTGTCCTCAATAACAACCCCCTGTCTGCTGGTTCTCTTCACAACACACACTGCTAATAGAGTGAACGTGTCCCTATGCTAATAACTGTGTGTGGACATTCTAACTTTCTACTTTCTCTCTCTCTCCATCTCTCTCTCTCACTACCCCATCCCTCTCTCTGTCTTTCTCTCTCCATCTCTCTCTCTCACTACCCCATCGCTCTCTCTGTCTTTCTCTCTCCATCTCTCTCTCTCACTACCCCATCCCTCTCTCTGTCTTTCTCTCTCCATCTCTCTCTCTCACTACCCCATCCCTCTCTCTCTCTCTCTCTCTCTCTCTCCATCTCTCTCTCTCACTACCCCATTGCTCTCTCTCTTTCTCTCTCTATCTCTCTCTCTCACTACCCCATCACTCTCCCTGTCTTTCTCTCTCTATCTCTCTCTCTCACTACCCCATCGCTCTCCCTGTCTTTCTCTCTCCATCTCTCTCTCTCACTACCCCATCGCTCTCCCTGTCTTTCTCTCTCTATCTCTCTCTCTCACTACCCCATCGCTCTCTCTCTTTCTCTCTCCATCTCTCTGTCTCACTACCCCATCGCTCTCTCTCTTTCTCTCTCCATCTCTCTCTCTCACTACCCCATCACTCTCCCTGTCTTTCTCTCTCTATCTCTCTCTCTCACTACCCCATCGCTCTCCCTGTCTTTCTCTCTCTATCTCTTTGTCTCACTACCCCATCGCTCTCCCTGTCTTTCTCTCTCTATCTCTCTCTCTCACTACCCAATCGCTCTCCCTGTCTTTCTCTCTCTATCTCTCTCTCTCACTACCCCAGCTCTCTCTCTCTCTGCCCTGATGCAGTATCTGCAGTCTAAATCACAGCTGTCAGCACCAGCCCACTGTGTGGTAACACTACCCCACTATCCACACACACTCACATACCCCCCCACACACACAGTGTTTGGTCTGCAAGAGCTACTCTCCCCAGTCTTCTCGGGACAGGGGGAAGATGGATGGAGGGAGGGAGTTAGTGAAGGAGGGATGAGAAGAAAAAGGAGTAGGTAGAGGTGGAGTGGATGAGTAGACAAAGATGGTGGATGGGGAGAGAGAGGGGGGAGGGAGGGAGAGAGGGGGGGGGAGGGAGGGAGAGAGAGGGGGGAGAGAGAGGAGAGGAAGAGAGGAGATAGAGGGGGGGGGGACGGACGGACGGAGGGAGAGAGAGAGAGAGAGAGACAGAAAGTCCTAGAGTCAGTAACTTGTATTGATTAAAAACCTTCCAGTCTCACTGTGTCGACAGTAGAATTTCAACCAGTCAGGAGCTAGTCCTGGTCAGGCAGGTGACAGACCGGCTAGCAACCTGCAGGAGCACAGTCACACACACCCACAGTACAGGCACACACACAGACACACAGTACAGACACACGCTCACAGTACAGTCACACACACACACCCACAGTACCGACACACACACACCCACAGTACAGACACACACACACACACACACACACACACACACACACACACACACACACACACACACACACCCACAGTACACACACACACACACACACACACACACACACACAGTACAGACACACACACACACACACACCCACACACACAGTACAGATACACACACAAACAATACCTTTATTTTAAAGCTTTTTAAAGCTTTGGGTCCCTTCTAGTCTCATGACTTAGTTTGGTGATTATATCCCATATATGTCATTGTGTCTTTATTTTGAAGTGTGTTTCATTGTAAGTAGAGCAGAACGGAGAGACAGCAGTCTGTTATTTACTTCCAACATTTTATTTTGGCTTTCGTTCAATGAAACCAGGGGTAGAGTTAAAGTTTATTTCCATGTGTGCATTTGTTTCAGAGTGCGTGTGTGCGTGCGTGTGTGTGTGTGTGTGTGTCGTAAGAGGGGCTGGCGGAGTGTGTGTGTGTGTGTGTGTGTGTGTGTGTGTGTGTGTGTGTGTGTCGTAAGAGGTGCTGGCGGCGTGTGTGTGTGTGTGTGTGTGTGTGTGTGTGTGTGTGTGTGTGTGTGTGTGTGTGTGTGTGTGTGTGTGTGTGTGTGTGTGTGTGTCGGAAGAGTGGCTGGCGGAGTGTGTGTGAGCTCCCTCTGAATCAATAGCGATGTATTTGTGTCTGCGGCAGCGGCTGGGTGCTCCAACACAGAACAGTGACGAGAGAGAACAGAGAAGGAGAAAGAGAGATGCACAGGAAGGCAACCATGGGTCTTCCTAATGGTAGTCACGTCGACGGCTGTCTGGTTGTCCTGGGCAACCAGACATGACGTAACACGGGGATGAACTTGAACTTGGGGCAGGGATGAGGGATGTTGAGATGGGAGGGAGGAGGAGAGAAACGGAGAGAAGAGAAGGAGGGGCGCTTGCTCAATCGCTGAAAACGTGAACAATGGAGTGGAGCAATCAATGAGACTGAAGGATTACGGAGGGCCAGCCAGCTAACCTGAAGAACCACCTCCCCTCCCCCATTCTCTCTCTGTCTCTCTGTCTCTCTGTCTATCTCTCTCTGTCTGTCTGGCTCTCAATTCAATTCAATTCAATTCAAGGGGCTTTATTGGCATGGGAAACATGTGTTAACATTGCCAAAGCAAGTGAGGTAGATAATATACAAAAGTGAAATAAACAATAAAAATTAACAGTAAACATTACACATACAGAAGTTTCAAAGCAATAAAGACATTACAAATGTCATATTATATATATACAGTGTTGTAGCAATGTATAAATGGTTAAAGCACACAAGTTAAAATAAATAAACATAAATATGGGTTGTATTTACAATGGTGTTTGTTCTTCACTGGTTGCCCTTTTCTTGTGGCAACAGGTCACAAATCTTGCTGCTGTGATGGCACACTGTGGAATTTCACCCAGTAGATATGGGAGTTTATCAAAATTGGATTTGTTTTCGAATTCTTTGTGGATCTGTGTGATCTGAGGGAAATATGTGTCTCTAATATGGTCATACATTGGGCAGGAGGTTAGGAAGTGCAGCTCAGTTTCCACCTCATTTTGTGGGCAGTGAGCACATAGCCTGTCTTCTCTTGAGAGCCATGTCTGCCTACGGCGGCCTTTCTCAATAGCAAGGCTATGCTCACTGAGTCTGTACATAGTCAAAGCTTTCCTTAAGTTTGGGTCAGTCACAGTGGTCAGGTATTCTGCCACTGTGTACTCTCTGTTTAGGGCCAAATAGCATTCTAGTTTGCTCTGTTTGTTTGTTAATTCTTTCCAATGTGTCAAGTAATTATCTTTTTGTTTTCTCATGATTTGGTTGGGTCTAATTGTGCTGTTGTCCTGGGGCTCTGTGGGGTGTGTTTGTGAACAGAGCCCCAGGACCAGCTTGCTTAGGGGACTCTTCTCCAGGTTCATCTCTCTGTAGGTGATTGCTTTGTTATGGAAGGTTTGGGAATCGCTTCCTTTTAGGTGGTTGTAGAATTTAACGGCTCTTTTCTGGATTTTGATAATTAGTGGGTATCGGCCTAATTCTGCTCTGCATGCATTATTTGGTGTTCTACGTTGTACACTGAGGATATTTTTGCAGAATTCTGCATGCAGAGTCTCAATTTGGTGTTTGTCCCATTTTGTGAAATCTTGGTTGGTGAGCGGACCCCAGACCTCACAACCATAAAGGGCAATGGGCTCTATGACTGATTCAAGTATTTTTAGCCAGATCCTAATTGGTATGTTGAAATTTATGTTCCTTTTGATGGCATAGAATGCCCTTCTTGCCTTGTCTCTCAGATCGTTCACAGCTTTGTGGAAGTTACCTGTGGTGCTGAGGTTTAGGCCGAGGTATGTATAGTTTTTTGTGTGCTCTAGGGCAACGGTGTCTAGATGGAATTTGTGGTCCTGGCGACTGGACCTTTTTTGGAACACCATTATTTTGGTCTTACTGAGATTTACTGTCAGGGCCCAGGTCTGACAGAATCTGTGCAGAAGATCTAGGTGCTGCTGTAGGCCCTCCTTGGTTGGTGACAGAAGCACCAGATCATCAGCAAACAGTAGACATTTGACTTCGGATTCTAGTAGGGTGAGGCCAGGTGCTGCAGACTGTTCTAATGCCCTCGCCAATTCGTTGATATATATGTTGAAGAGGGTGGGGCTTAAGCTGCATCCCTGTCTCACCCCACGACCCTGTGTGAAGAAATGTGTGTGTTTTCTGCCAATTTTAACCGCACACTTGTTGTTTGTGTACATGGATTTTATAATGTCGTATGTTTTTCCCCCAACACCACTTTCCATCAATTTGTATAGCAGACCCTCATGCCAAATTGAGTCGAAGGCTTTTTTGAAATCAACAAAGCATGAGAAGACTTTGCCTTTGTTTTGGTTTGTTTGGTTGTCAATTAGGGTGTGTAGGGTGAATACATGGTCTGTTGTACGGTAATTTGGTAAAAAGCCAATTTGACATTTGCTCAGTACATTGTTTTCATTGAGGAAATGTACGAGTCTGCTGTTAATGATAATGCAGAGTATTTTCCCAAGGTTACTGTTGACGCATATTCCACGGTAGTTATTGGGGTCAAATTTGTCTCCACTTTTGTGGATTGGGGTGATCAGTCCTTGGTTCCAAATATTGGGGAAGATGCCAGAGCTAAGGACGATGTTAAAGAGTTTTAGTATAGCCAATTGGAATTTGTTGTCTGTATATTTGATCATTTCATTAAGGATACCATCAACACCACAGGCCTTTTTGGGTTGGAGGGTTTTTATTTTGTCCTGTAACTCGTTCAAGGTAATTGGAGAATCCAGTGGGTTCTGGTAGTCTTTAATAGTTGATTCAAGGATTTGTATTTGATCATGTATATGTTTTTGCTCTTTATTCTTTGTTATAGAGCCAAAAAGATTGGAGAAGTGGTTTACCCATACATCTCCATTTTGGATAGATAATTCTTCGTGTTGTTGTTTGTTTAGTGTTTTCCAATTTTCCCAGAAGTGGTTAGAGTCTATGGATTCTTCAATTACATTGAGCTGATTTCTGACGTGCTGTTCCTTCTTTTTCCGTAGTGTATTTCTGTATTGTTTTAGTGATTCACCATAGTGAAGGCGTAGACTCAGGTTTTCCGGGTCTCTATGTTTTTGGTTGGACAGGTTTCTCAATTTATTTCTTAGATTTTTGCATTCGTCATCAAACCATTTGTCATTGTTGTTCATTTTCTTCGGTTTTCTATTTGAGATTTTTAGGTTTGATAGGGAAGCTGAGAGGTCAAATATACTGTTAAGATTTTCTACTGCCAAGTTTACACCTTCACTATTGCAGTGGAACGTTTTACCCAGGAAGTTGTCTAAAAGGGATTCTCTCTCTCTCTCTCTCTCTCTCTCTCTCTCTCTCTCTCTCTCTCTCTCTCTGTCTGTCTGTCTGTCTGTCTGTCTGTCTGTCTGTCTGTCTGTCTGTCTGTCTGTCTGTCTGTCTGTCTGTCTGTCTGTCTGTCTGTCTCTCTCTCTCTCTCTCTCTCTCTCTCTCTCTCTCTCTCTCTCTCTGTCTCTCTGTCTGTCTCTCTCTCTGTCTGTCTGTCTCTCTCTCTGTCTGTCTGTCTCTCTCTCTGTCTGTCTGTCTGTCTGTCTGTCTGTCTGTCTGTCTGTCTGTCTGTCTGTCTGTCTGTCTGTCTGTCTCTCTCTCTCTCTCTCTCTCTCTCTCTCTCTCTCTCTCTCTCTCTCTCTGTCTCTCTCTCTCTCTCTGTCTCTGTCTCTCTGTCTCTGTCTCTCTGTCTCTCTGTCTCTCTGTCTGTCTGTCTCTCTGTCTGTCTGTCTGTCTGTCTCTCTGTCTGTCTGTCTGTCTGTCTCTCTCTCTGTCTGTCTGTCTGTCTGTCTGTCTGTCTGTCTGTCTGTCTGTCTGTCTGTCTCTCTCTCTCTCTCTCTCTCTCTCTCTCTCTCTCTCTCTCTCTCTCTCTCTCTCTCTCTCTCTGTGTCTCTCTGTCTCTCTGTCTGTCTGTCTCTCTCTCCCTCTCTCTCTCTCTCTCTCTCCCTTTCTCTCTGCCCCTCACTTTGTTCAGAGCTTAAACACAGTAAAGCGTGGAGAAAGTTGTTCAGAAGGCACACAGTGAGCGGCTGGATAGAGTGTATAGGAACACCCTAGCAGCTAGGTACTCAGTAGAGAGGGAGTGACACAGAGATACATAGTAAGAAAAAGTAGAGCACTGACTTGAGACAAAGGAACTGCGCAGGCTGATCTATTGTCTGCTTAAATTAACTTCATCTCAACTGTCTTCTGTCTCCTTTCATCCCTCTCTCTGTTCTGCAGTGGTACCTGGGCTAGGGACTCCAGACCCCCTTGCAGCCCGCTGGACAGCCCGCTGGACAGCCCACTGGACAGCCCGCTGGACAGATCGCTGGACAGATCGCTGGACCCCCTACTTTCTCCCCTGAGTGCGACCTAACCTGAAACCCTGCAAACGTGCTCACCTGTTTGACAGAGAGAAGCCCAACCCCTCAAATCTGTCACTGCATGGCTACAACAGACCACCCCGCCCTCTCCCATCCCCCAAAAACAAGAGCAGAGCTACTGACTGCTTACACACGTACATACTATATATCTATACAGCCCATATATACCCTCATTCATATGGTTCATATGTCTATATTCATATTTAGTACCAGTCTCCCCCAGCTCTATTGGATGTGCTGGAGCTCCAACAGAGAGCTGGCGTATGTCTCCTGGTACACGTTGTTTTTGTTTATTTTTGTATTTCTTCTCGTCGTCCCCACTTTGCCGCAGAGGGAGGAATCATCACCTGACTAAATAAAAGAGCTTCCCTCAACCTTTCGTTGCCGTAGCCGACCTGTGGAGAAGGTCCGGCGACCGAGGAAGGCACAGAGACCTAAGAGTCCCGTCTACATGTGTGTATAAAGCTCTGCTGGCGTCACACGTTCCGAAACGAGAGGAAGATCAGAGCTCTTGTTTCTTTTGTTCTATGGTTGTTGCCGGACTCTGTTTTTGGTTCAGTGGCTCACAGATGTAGAGGTTTTAGCTGGGTCAGATACCAACCAGTTAATACCTCTCAGTGGGCAGCCCCCCACCCTACCCAGCACCCACCCTGAGGAGGGACACTCCCCCACAGCCAAGAGGCTGAAGGTCTTCACCCCACCACGGGGCTTTTCCAGGGACATCAGTGCAGCTGAAAGACCATGCAGAGGAGAACAGCCAGCCACCACACTATGAACTCACAGGGAACCAGAGAGGGGATGGGGTATTCATGTTTAATATCGGTCAATCAGGTGACATATTGAAACTGGTTTAAAGCCTGCAACAAGAAGAGAAGTATTTCAACGAGAGGCTTGTGAGAAAACCTCTGACTGGGAGGCTTGTTCATGTTACATTTTTGTATAGAGGTTATTTCAGTTCAAACTAACGGTTTTACAATGCTATACAATGCAAAAGGGCAAAGGTCTATAATTCTACAAACTGACTGGAGACATCTATGACTATCGTGAACAGTGGAATATTAAATTGAGGACAGTGCAATTTCGTTGGATAGTGGTTGGATAATTAAATATCTTTGTAGGATATGTCGTTAAAATTTTTCTTCCTAGTCCATTCACACCTCTAAAATATCGGGGTACAAAAAAAAGTCAACTAGCACGATGGTCTGGTGAGAAAATAAGAGGAGATGTATTGAGCTTTTGTTGTCTTTTATTTGTTTGTTTGTTCATCTTGTAAATTTGCTAGTATTGTAGAATGTAAAAAATGTCAATCACTTTTAGAAATATTGTCATTTTAAACAATCAATTTTAAAGCATTTCTTGCAGCTTTGAATCTAGTCTGCTATTAATTTTTAAAAAGCAAAGTGATGAACTTATTTTAAGAAAGCTCTTGATTTTAAAAGAAAAAAGTAGCGGTTGAAATTTCTCATGAGGCAAAATCAGGAACATACAATGAGAGCAAATATCGAAAACATAAATCTCCACTTTCGCTTGAAAAGATCATCTAATACCGGGCATCCAAGTTCTGGTTTGCCTGTTTGATTGGCTAGGCCTTCTCTAAGCCTTGTCCAATCAGAAGCACTTGTTCCTGCAGTTGGTTTATGGGCTGGGGGTCTAATCAGAGGATTGTAGTTGAGTGAGAAAGAGTGACCATTTGTGTTGAAAACACGTTGATATCTACATCAAGGCAAGATTGCAACCAGACGGCGAAGCTTTTCAGTTGCTTCGCATGCAACTTACCATTTTATTGAAGTTTTGTTTTGTTTTTCTTTCATATACTATACATACTATATATATATATATATATATATATATATATATACACTGTTAAGACTGACTCATCCACCGTCGATCAAAACTGAATAAAAGTATTATAAATGTTGTTTTTTTATCTGCATGTTCTAGTGTTAGTGACAAACCTTTACATAGATTAGAGGTAGTGAATAAAGACACAATATCCTAATCCCAACATCAGGCACTTGCCAATAGACTATATCTGTTTGGCCCTTCGAGAGGCTTTTTTTTACTACTGTCCTTCACAATCAACCAGCTTGGACGTCTTTCAGACTCTTCTTCGCTTCTCATCATTTCTGAATCGTTTTTCCTCTCTTTCGTTCCCTCTTGAAATTATCAACAAAAAAAACTCAAATCTTAAAGTATATATTTCGTTCATATGTTCTCTAATTGCACGAAACAATTGTTCCTCATAAATGTGCCTTGAGCGATGGTCTAGTCCCGAGCTGTTGCACAATGTTCCAATGTCGAGAGTTGACTTTGTTTCTTCTTTGTTTTCATCCCCCACCTCCCATTGTGTCGGAAACTGAATCAATGTTGTTATACTGATAAGAAGCATGATGAAATGGAAGACATCTCAGGCCTGTACGACAGTACTTTACACGCTATGATGCAACATGGAGGTGCTGTGTGTGTAGAAGACCTGAAACATATATCTGTCTTGTACTGCTGTTTAACTCGGCCAGCGTCAATCACCCTGACATGGCCCCCTTTAGTCATTCGGTAAGTAGGAATAGACCTCTTTAGATCTTGAAGATAGTTTAGTTAACCCCCCAGCCATCGACCCTTAACCCTGTTTTGTGTTGAGAATACTAATCTGTAGATATTTATGGATATTGCTGAAATTTCTAAATGGAAACTTCTTTTTGCTTTGGAGTCTTCCTTTTTTTTTTTTTTCAGAAATGAATAATGAGAAAATAATATGCAATAGCTGCTTGCACTCATGTAGACAGTCATTTAGTCATTTGTTTGTGATGTTTTTTTAGTTTTTTTTTTTTAACCACAGTTAGGTTGCACTTGACTGGCTACATGGTTGGTGGTCGGACCCTTTGGCAGACCCACTCCAGGAGAACAAAGGGCTCGCAAAGCCCAGTCAGCCTCGCTCGGGTATTCTACTTCCTTTGTTTTCAACACTAACAAGATGACCGCAAAATATATTAGGGTTCTCCTTTTTTTTGAGCGGCGGTAGGGGGGGGTCACAAGCAAGCCTTAAACAAGTCAAACTTCCTCTCCATCACAAAATCCACATTTGACAGACAAAAAAATATGACGTCCAACAATAAAAATACCACTTTCTATATCCTCCATTTCAACAGACTTCCAGACGTATATTCATTGTTTACCTGTTTATCTGTCTATTACATTTATCATTTTAAAAAGTAAATTTTATGTATTTTGGGGGAAGCCTTCGTGATAGTTTAGTAGTAAGACTTCGTGGGTTGTGTTTGTCCTTTAGTGTGACAGTTTTTGTCTTTGTTCTTGCCTACCCTTTAGCGATGAGTTGGGCATTACTTTCCTAATTATCTGCACTAAATGTGAAACAAATGACAATAGTGAGAATTATTGAAAATAAACGGCTTCCACGGCTTAAAAGCGAAGGGAAAAAACAATTGCACGGACATTTTTTGTCACAAAAACTCGTTGTGAACAGCCTAGCATCTAATCAGCAAGATTTGGCTGTGTGTGTGTAAGATACGACAAAATGACACCCTTTTTTAAAGACAGAACAACTAAGCAATAGTCTGGGCAGTCTGTTTTTGTTCTTGTGTTGTGTGTAATTTGGTTCTGGGTATAGAAGTGGGGAGAAGAGGTGATGATGACAAAGGAATACCTAAAAAAAGACAAGGAAGCTATGGAGCAGGCAGGGCCGAAAGGACTGACTGTGGGAGACGGGTGTTTGTATGTTGTATAGTTTTATTAATTACACTGATTTTAAAGCTGCCCTATTTTATAATGCAGGACTTTTGTAACATTGATTAAATGAGGAGAAAAACTAGTGTTGTGAATTTTCTGATTGTTTGTATTAAGGCCACGGGAATAGAATGGGGTTTGTTTGTTCTCTGGGAACTGGATTTAAGTTGAAAACTTTCCCGTTTTCCTTTTTTTTGTTTTTTAAAAATGTATTTAAGGACTTGTTCTTCTTTTGATGGTATAGCATATTCCTATACTTAAAAAGTATAGGGTATTGAGGTGAAAAACCCATTGTAAATGGATGTTACAGTATACTGTATGTTTTGAAGGTTATTTGTTGCATCAGTGTTGATGAAGGTAAATTTAGGTAATTCTAAGGAAATTGGTAAGAAAATATAGCGTTTTTTTATGCATAATTTTTTTAGTTTAGTTTAGGCAGAAGACAATGACATAGACAGCCAAAGGATGCCCCTATTATAAATGCATCCAGGCATCTTTTTTTTGTGTTCACCATTCCATGCAGGAAAATAAACAGCTTGATATGCAACATGATTCTTTTCCTTTTTCACATATTTCTTTCCCTGTCCCTCTCTCACCCCTTTTTATTTATTTATTTTACCTTTATTTAACTAGACAAGTCAGCTAAGAACAAATTCTTATTTACAATTTTCGATCTAGCAACCTTTCGGTTACTGGCCCAACGCTCTAACCACCTGCCACCCCACTTCATCACCAAATAGTCCTCATAAACCGTGGGTCCTCTCACACCACTTTCCATTGACATACTCACTTGCTGTTCTTCATTGCACTTGCAACACACGGTTACCGCCAACAAACACACACCGCTTGCCTAGATAGGGGTGAGTTGTTAAAAAAATAAGTATTGTACAAGTTTCCTGAAACTTTGTAACAAGGCTATGAACAGCCTATAGACAGGAGCTGCATGGGAAGGTGTGTGGAATAACCTGTACACAACTTATCTGCAGTCACCCTCTGCACCCTCAAACTGGGAACCTCAAAGATTTTGTCACTGAGGCTATTGATGTTTAACTGTATCGGCAAGCTTTAATTCACATTTTGTGCTAATAGAGACATTTTTGGAATATCACTTAAAGAAATTAGAGTTTACAATTTGACCCACAGGGGCCTCAAACACTGCTGACATTTTCAGTTTTACTACTTTCCTTCCATCTCCTCATGTAACCATATCCTAACCATTCACCACCAACATATACACATTTAACTCACTCAAGATGGCCTGGCTAAGAAAAGCCTTTCCCTTCACATACCCACATCTTATCTTGGGCTTCTTATTCTCAACATTTTGCCAAATACCCTTTGGAGTGTCTGGAACCTAGTTGAGCAGTAATGCTGAAAGACATAACTGGTGAATACAGTAATGTACAGCAGAGGGTGGCGAGCCAATACACGGTTGGCGATACCACACCTGAGTGGTAGCCCTGTGTATGTACAACCGTATCAGATCTCCTTTAGGAGCCCACAGACTCCAATAGTAAAGACCACTAACTAGTCCTAGGAGAATACGCTGCCATCTGACAGAGCAAAAGGACCCAACAGAAAGAGTCATTCCCCAAAATGAAGGATCTGGCTTTTAATTGATCCCTTAGTTTCTTGATGAAACTCTCCTCTAACAACCCTGTGTAGTGACCTTGTAGTCTCGTTGGAGAAGTATACACTAGGTAGTCCTGGAGAAATAGAGGGGACACCGACCGGTTCATATTGACGAGCTGTTCAGTCCGGGCCTACAAGAGCTCTCACTCCATCCCTTTCCCATCCAGTCATGTCAGTTAGGTTATTTTATTTAACCTTTTTTTAACTAGGCAAGTCAGTTAAGAACAAATTCTTACTTTACAATGACGGCCTACCCCGGCCAAACCCTCCCCTAACCCGGCCGATGCTGGGCCAATTGTGCGCCGCCCTATTGGACTCCCGATCACGGCCGGTTGTGATACAGCCTGGGATCGAACCAGGGTCTGTAGTGACGCCTCTAGCACTGCGATGCAATGCCTTAGACAGCTCAGCCAGTCTGTTTCATCCCCGTGAAAAGATATCTATTTTGACCACTATCTGAGGAATTCTGCCCGTCGATCAGGAAACAGGGTTGATAAAGGCCAGGCTTTGCGAACGCACATCAAAGACCTTTCTTGCCTTTTGTCTGTCCAAATTCTTGTAGGCATTGTTGATGTAGTGATTTTCCGGCAAGCCACTGTATTTGTAGAGTCATTGGTTTAGGGGTGAAGAATCCTAATAGAATTTTTCAGGCTGCAACTAAAGAAACAACATGTAATACTTTTCAATCAATTTAGACACCTAAATATGTGAAATATACCAATGGGTGTGATACATAGGCGGAATGGCATTCGCTAACGGTGTGGCAATCGTGCAAGACATGGGAAGAGCTTCAATGAACCCTGAGACACTTCTGTCCAAAGACACTTTTACCAACTGAACTCTTTCCTCCCTGACATTGAACCCAGATTAAAAAGTTGCCGTTTTATACATATGGAAAAATGAAACAATACGGCCCGAGGAGGTGTGGTATATGGCCACTATACAATGACGGCCACTATATATGGCCACTATACCACGGCTTAAGCCTGTTCTTACACACGATGCGGAGTGCCTGGATACAGCCCTTAGCCATGGTATATTGACCATATACCACAACCCCCCGAGGTGTCTAATTGCTATTATAAACTGGTTACCAACTTAATTAGAGCAGTAAAAATAATTGTTTTGTCATACCCATGGTATACCATGGCTTTCAGCCAATCAGCATTCAGGGCTCGAACCACCCGATTTATAATTTAGTTTAGGGGTTGATCATATTTAGAAAAGGAAAATTCAAGTATTCAAATGAAGTAGACATTCTTCACATTGTTGCCTGTGTATAGAACCAAATTCATTCATTGCAAAACGATAGGGAGGTACAGTATGTTACATTTTCATTGAAGGGATAACAGAGAGTCATTTAATGCGAAGGGAGGTAACATGGAAGCTGTTCCATAGCTCTCCACTGTAATGAATAAATAGTGTCACTAATCCTTTGCAAAGATATTTATTTATCCTCTTGAAAAACCATTACATGGTGCTAAGTAGTAAACCAAGCCGCTGAAGGAGAGCGAAACGATCAAGTGAGACAAATTGAATTTATTATCCTGCTTTCTGACAACGTATAAGCCTAGCAGTTTAATCTGCATGGCAACTATGCACTGATGAAATATATATCCATATAGTATATATACACATATTATCCATGTATATGTGTGTATATTTCAAATGGAGATCTTTGGTATCTACTTTGCCTTCTTTTATGATAAATTGTTTTCTTTTCGAGATCCCAGCTTAAAGATCAAACAAGTTATATGAAAATCTAGAAGAAACCAGCATATGACATGATATATGAAGAAGATGTAGTGCCTGTGAACTGTATTATATTGCTCTACTGAATATGATAATTGTTTGTAATTGTTTAAATCTCTGAACACCAGTAGCCTTTGCTGTCTGTCAGACCCCTCTGATTATAGCTCATGTACAATAACCTCAGAGATATAATTGCATGCTCTTCCATAATCGCCTAGTAAGCTGTTTAGAATATATCTACAAAAATGAATTTTATGTTTGTTTTTATTTTATTCTTCCCATCACCTATACTCCTTTTATCCCTTCTCTTATCTCGCTAAACCTCAAATGTTTTCTTTATTTCGACCATCCTACTCCATCCTTATCCGACTTTTGAGTTATCAAGTTTTTTGGAGGGTATTTGGTTGCCATGAGAAGTATCTTCATGTTTATGTAAGTGTTTTTGTTGCACTCCCTCCAATCAACCTCATTGACTTTAGCCGGTGATGGTAACATGATGACTAGGCTAGGTGTTCAGTGGAGCCACCTAGCTAACACCCCCCCCCCCCCCCTCCCCCCGCACTCCTTAGACAATCTGCACCGACTGATCATCAGGACTAAGCTCTCCCTCTCTCTACTGGGGGGGACGCAGACCTCCAGAACTCCCTACTCTTCTTAAGTACAGGAGTACCATTGATGAGAACCATGAGAAGCACTGCAGCTCCAGCGTGAATCCCCCTCGCACGCCCTTCGTTAAGGAGCAGGAATCAATGGCTGCAGTCATTTCTGCTCCGTTCAGCACTATTGAGGACAGAATCCCTCATTGAGCCGCCGAGAGGCCCGAAGGTGGGCTTTCTGAGAGGCCTGCTCTTAGGGAAGCACTTCAAAAGAGAGGCAAATCAGTGCGAAGGTGGATGGGAAAGTTCCAGAAAGACAGCTATGCACACCTAAGAGACTCTCGGTTAAACAATGCTAATCCCAAATCCTGTTAGCTAGCTCAATTGGCTCACCCAGGGATAGACTTCCCAACATCTTAACTCCCTATGTTCCAAACTGGTCAGCTGGTCAACGTGGGAAGCAGCCCTCTTTGAAACCAACATTTAAGCAGATGGCTATTTCAATCTGACGTCACTTTCCTTCATATTACAAGTGGACTTTAGTAGACTAGTCTTGAACTCCAGGAAGTGGAACTATTGTAGACACCTGTTCATATGGTGTGTTAGTGAATACCGCAACTTCCCCCAGCCTTGAGTCTCAAATCTCCACCATGGTCAAACTAGCGAATACTAATGAAGACAATCTTGACAAAGGTCAGCTTGAGTGAACCTGAGTGACAGCGGGAGGAGATCAATGAACTCCTGGTGCAGTTTGAGTCCCACATCCTTATCACAAAGACTTCATATCCCAGCATCCACGTCACCAAAACTTCATATCCCAGCATCCCCGTCACTGCCTCAGCGAGTCCTCATAAACCACCATTACATTCGGTCCTCATAAATCACAATCAAACGTTTTAGGATTCAACAGATAAGTGAAACTGACTAAAACCTTGTGCCTCTACTATACTTTTATGGAACAGAACAGTGAACCATTGAGCACCTATTGTTTGTTGGATGTTACTAGCGCCATTGTTTGTTGACTGCCATTGTATCTTCTGTTATGATGTGAGTTGTTGTTACCTGTCGGTTGTCCGAACACCTTGTGTGACCGTTGTTTTTTTCGTTTCCCTTTTTACTGTTGTTTTTTATTACTGGTGTAAAATCATTCCTCTCGGCCCATTAGTGAAACCATCATGTCCACGCAGAATCAATTACTGGAAGCAAGATGTGCATTTCCTATGCAACAACAACAACAAAAATCTAAATAAAGTCGCTAATGCTGTATTTCAGTGGCGTTGTTACTTATTTCACAAATGCACTGGTTGTGATTGGTGCGTAACTCCTCAAGTGTTTGTATGGTTGTCACCACATTTGTGTTTGTGTGAAACTGCTGCCATTTCCCTGAACTATTGAAGGGATGGAAAGATATAACAGATTGACCAAAAAGGCTAATTCTGAAATGTGTTCATTAATGAACGGTAGTGGAAATATAAAGAATATGAATCACATCTAACTTTTTAGATACATAATCACGACTTACTTTCCACCTGGCGTTTGGTGCAGCATTAAAACGCCTTTGTGGCTCATCTCAGCACTTAGTGGTTTGGCGGCAGGTAACCTGGCGGTTAAGAACGTTGGACCAGTTATCAAAAGGGTGTTGGTTCGAATCCCCAAGCCGACTAGGTGAAAAATCAGTCAATGTGCCCTTGAACAAGGCACTTAACCCGAATTGCTCCTTCCTGTAAGTCGCTCTGGATAAGAGCATCTGCTAAGTGTACAAAATGAGTGCTGATGCCAGCTGTCTGAGGGGAGATTATGCCTGCGCTCTGTTGAACACTGCATGGCTGCTTCATACTACTTCTCTCATGCCTCATTTGAGACGGGTGTTTCTTGGCTCAATCTCACTCTGGTGATTAACCAAGAAAGAGTTGAACATGTGCGTAGTGATGGCATGAACTCATTGACACACCCCTACTATAAAACCCTTACAGAGCCCTTTTCCCCACATCGGTAAACCACTTGAATAGAAATAGATGTCAGGTACAGGTACGGTGAGGTAAGGCTTTTAGTATTGTAAGAGAACCGTGAAGAAATACATTGACACACAAGTAAAGGATTATACAACATTACTAGCCAATGTTGAAAGGCTTGTTTTATCACAGGGCTTAAAGACAGTATAAAAAAGGGGCTCCAAACAGTAGACATCATTGGACACGCCGGTCGCCCACAAGCAAATATGGAAAATGTATTTGTATTTCTAAAGTTTGGTACACTAAACTAAGAATGATGTTTGATGTGGTACGACATTCATTCATATGATGTAGCATGCATTAATGAACAATACAGTTTAAATTAAAGCCAAAACTCAAAGTAAACCATTAGTAACAAAACCTCTGGACTACAACTTTAAGAACAAATTCAGGGAAGATACACATCTCCAACTGATGGGGGATTCAGTCAGTTGAAGGAAGTGTTTTTGACCAACCTCTCATTGACATTTTAGAGAATATTTTTTGTGTTTCAAAAGTGGCTGAAGTCTCGAAGAGTGACTGTTTAAGGTATGTCTGTAGCCAGAGTGACTGTTTAAGGTATGTCTGTAGCCAGAGTGACTGTTAAAGGTATGTCTGTAGCCAGAGTGACTGTTTAAGGTATGTCTGTAGCCAGAGTGACTGTTTAAGGTATGTCTGTAGCCAGAGTGACTGTTTAAGGTATGTATGTAGCCAGAGTGACTGTTAAAGGTATGTATGTAGCCAGAGTGACTGTTAAAGGTATGTATGTAGCCAGAGTGACTGTTTAAGGTATGTATGTAGCCAGAGTGACTGTTAAAGGTATGTATGTAGCCAGAGTGACTGTTAAAGGTATGTATGTAGCCAGAGTGACTGTTTAAGGTATGTCTGTAGCCAGAGTGACTGTTTAAGGTATGTCTGTAGCCAGAGTGACTGTTTAAGGTATGTCTGTAGCCAGAGTGACTGTTTAAGGTATGTATGTAGCCAGAGTGACTGTTAAAGGTATGTATGTAGCCAGAGTGACTGTTAAAGGTATGTATGTAGCCAGAGTGACTGTTAAAGGTATGTATGTAGCCAGAGTGACTGTTAAAGGTATGTATGTAGCCAGAGTGACTGTTTAAGGTATGTCTGTAGCCAGAGTGACTGTTTAAGGTATGTCTGTAGCCAGAGTGACTGTTTAAGGTATGTCTGTAGCCAGAGTGACTGTTTAAGGTATGTATGTAGCCAGAGTGACTGTTAAAGGTATGTAGCCAGAGTGACTGTTAAAGGTATGTATGTAGCCAGAGTGACTGTTAAAGGTATGTCTGTAGCCAGAGTGACTGTTAAAGGTATGTATGTAGCCAGAGTGACTGTTTAAGGTATGTCTGTAGCCAGAGTGACTGTTAAAGGTATGTATGTAGCCAGAGTGACTGTTAAAGGTATGTATGTAGCCAGAGTGACTGTTAAAGGTATGTATGTAGCCAGAGTGACTGTTAAAGGTATGTATGTAGCCAGAGTGACTGTTAAAGGTATGTCTGTAGCCAGAGTGACTGTTAAAGGTATGTATGTAGCCAGAGTGACTGTTAAAGGTATGTCTGTAGCCAGAGTGACTGTTAAAGGTATGTATGTAGCCAGAGTGACTGTTAAAGGTATGTCTGTAGCCAGAGTGACTGTTAAAGGTATGTCTGTAGCCAGAGTGACTGTTAAAGGTATGTATGTAGCCAGAGTGACTGTTAAAGGTATGTCTGTAGCCAGAGTGACTGTTAAAGGTATGTCTGTAGCCAGAGTGACTGTTAAAGGTATGTATGTAGCCAGAGTGACTGTTAAAGGTATGTCTGTAGCCAGAGTGACTGTTAAAGGTATGTATGTAGCCAGAGTGACTGTTAAAGGTATGTATGTAGCCAGAGTGACTGTTAAAGGTATGTCTGTAGCCAGAGTGACTGTTAAAGGTATGTATGTAGCCAGAGTGACTGTTAAAGGTATGTCTGTAGCCAGAGTGACTGTTAAAGGTATGTATGTAGCCAGAGTGACTGTTAAAGGTATGTATGTAGCCAGAGTGACTGTTAAAGGTATGGCTGTAGCCAGAGTGACTGTTAAAGGTATGTCTGTAGCCAGAGTGACTGTTAAAGGTATGTCTGTAGCCAGAGTGACTGTTAAAGGTATGTATGTAGCCAGAGTGACTGTTAAAGGTATGTCTGTAGGCAGAATGACTGTTAAAGCTATGGCTGTAGCCGGACCTGCTTTGACATGAACTTCAATTGATTGCAAATCACGCTGTGTCCACCTCTTAGGATGTCAACCCTGAGGAGCACAGTCAATTCTCTCTTTCACTTTCTCTCCCTCTCTCTTTCCTCTATATTTTCTCTCTCTCTCTCTCTCTCTCTCTCTCTCTCTCTCTCTCTCTCTCTCTCTCTCTCTCTCTCTCTCTCTCTCTCTCTCTCTATTAATTACATTTCAATTCAATTTAAGGGGCTTTATTGGCATGGGAAACATATGTTTACATTTATTTATTACGTTTGCAATCGCAATAAGTAATCTGCTTAGACCCCAACCTAGGATCATCAAAGCCGTGCTATAAATTCCCTTACAACCCAAAGATTCCTAGATGCCCTTCCAGACTCCCTCCACCTACCCAAGGACGCCGGAGTACAAAAACCGGTTAACCACCTAACTGAGGAACTTCATTTAACCTTGTGTAATACCCTAGAAGCAGTCGCACCCCTAAAAACAAAAAACATTTCTCAGAAGAAACTAGCTCCCTGGTATACAGAAAATACCCGAGCCCTGAAGCAAGCGTCCAGATAATTGGAACAGAAATGTCGCTCCACTAAACTGGGAGTCTTCCACCAAACTGGAAGTCTTCCGACTAGCTTGGAAAGACGGTACCGTACAATATCGAAGAGCCCTCACTGCTGCTCCATCATCCTATTTTTCCAACTTAATTGAGGAGAATAAGAACAATTATTTTTGATACTGTCGCAAAGCTAACTAAAACGCATTCCCCAAGAGAGGATGGCTTTCACTTCAGCAGTGATATATCCATGAACTTCTTTGACGAAAAGATCATGATCATTACATTTACATTTAAGTCATTTAGCAGACGCTCTTATCCAGAGCGACTTACAAATTGGTGCATTCACCTTATGATATCCAGTGGAACAACCACTTTACAATAGTGCATCTAACTCTTTTAAGGGGGGGGGGGTTAGAAGGATTACTTTATCCTATCCTAGGTATTCCTTAAAGAGGTGGGGTTTCAGGTGTCTCCGGAAGGTGGTGATTGACTCCGCTGACCTGGCGTCGTGAGGGAGTTTGTTCCACCATTGGGGTGCCAGAGCAGCGAACAGTTTTGACTGGGCTGAGCGGGAACTGTACTTCCTCAGAGGTAGGGAGGCGAGCAGGCCAGAGGTGGATGAACGCAGTGCCCTTGTTTGGGTGTAGGGCCTGATCAGAGCCTGAAGGTACGGAGGTGCCGTTCCCCTCACAGCTCCGTAGGCAAGCACCATGGTCTTGTAGCGGATGCGAGCTTCAACTGGAAGCCAGTGGAGAGAGCGGAGGAGCGGGGTGACGTGAGAGAACTTGGGAAAGTTGAACACCAGACGGGCTGCGGCGTTCTGGATGAGTTGTAGGGGTTTAATGGCACAGGCAGGGAGCCCAGCCAACAGCGAGTTGCAGTAATCCAGACGGGAGATGACAAGTGCCTGGATTAGGACCTGCGCCGCTTCCTGCGTGAGGCAGGGTCGTACTCTGCGAATGTTGTAGAGCATGAACCTACAGGAACGGGTCACCGCCTTGATGTTAGTTGAGAACGACAGGGTGTTGTCCAGGATCACGCCAAGGTTCTTAGCACTCTGGGAGGAGGACACAATGGAGTTGTCAACCGTGATGGCGAGATCATGGAACGGGCAGTCCTTTCCCGGGAGGAAGAGCAGCTCCGTCTTGCCGAGGTTCAGCTTGAGGTGGTGATCCGTCATCCACACTGATATGTCTGCCAGACATGCAGAGATGCGATTCACCACCTGGTTATCAGAGGGGGGAAAGGAGAAGATTAATTGTGTGTCGTCTGCATAGCAATGATAGGAGAGACCATGTGAGGATATGACAGAGCCAAGTGACTTGGTGTATAGCGAGAATAGGAGAGGGCCTAGAACAGAGCCCTGGGGGACACCAGTGGTGAGAGCACGTGGTGCGGAGACAGATTCTCGCCACGCCACCTGGTAGGAGCGACCTGTCAGGTAGGACGCAATCCAAGCGTGGGCCGCGCCGGAGATGCCCAGCTCGGAGAGGGTGGAGAGGAGGATCTGATGGTTCACAGTATCAAAGGCAGCCGATAGGTCTAGAAGGATGAGAGCAGAGGAGAGAGAGTTAGCTTTAGCAGTGCGGAGCGCCTCCGTGACACAGAGAAGAGCAGTCTCAGTTGAATGACTAGTCTTGAAACCTGACTGATTTGGATCAAGAAGGTCATTCTGAGAGAGATAGCAGGAGAGCTGGCCAAGGACGGCACGTTCAAGAGTTTTGGAGAGAAAAGAAAGAAGGGATACTGGTCTGTAGTTGTTGACATCGGAGGGATCGAGTGTAGGTTTTTTCAGAAGGGGTGCAACTCTCGCTCTCTTGAAGACGGAAGGGACGTAGCCAGCGGTCAAGGATGAGTTGATGAGCGAGGTGAGGTAAGGGAGAAGGTCTCCGGAAATGGTCTGGAGAAGAGAGGAGGGGATAGGGTCAAGCGGGCAGGTTGTTGGGCGGCCGGCCGTCACAAGACGCGAGATTTCATCTGGAGAGAGAGGGGAGAAAGAGGTCAAAGCACAGGGTAGGGCAGTGTGAGCAGAACCAGCGGTGTCGTTTGACTTAGCAAACGAGGATCGGATGTCATCGACCTTCTTTTCAAAATGGTTGACGAAGTCATCAGCAGAGAGGGAGGAGGGGGGAGGAGGGGGAGGAGGATTCAGGAGGGAGGAGAAGGTGGCAAAGAGCTTCCTAGGGTTAGAGGCAGATGCTTGGAATTTAGAGTGGTAGAAATTGGCTTTAGCAGCAGAGACAGAAGAGGAGAATGTAGAGAGGAGGGAGTGAAAGGATGCCAGGTCCGCAGGGAGGCGAGTTTTCCTCCATTTCCGCTCGGCTGCCCGGAGCCCTGTTCTTTAGAAATATATTAGAAAGCAAATTATGGACTTCTCTATAAATCTGCGTTTTTCTCCAAAGCTCAGTTGTCCTGAGTCTGCACAACACTGCCAGGACCTAGGATCAAGGGAGACACTTACGTTTTTTAATCCTATATCTCTTGATACATTCATGAAAATAGTAATGGCCTCTAAAACGTCAAGCTGCATACTGGACCCTATTCCGACTAAACTAATGAAAGAGCTGCTTCCTGTGCTTGGCCCTCCTATTTTGAACATAATAAATGGCTCCCAATCTACTGGATGTGTACCAAACTGACTAAAAGTGGCAGTAATAAAGCCTCTCTTGAAAAAGCCAAACCTTGACCCAGAAAATATTTTTTTAAACGAACAGCCTATATCAAATCTCCCATTCCTCTCAAACATTTTAGAAAAAGCTGTTGAGCAGCAAATCACTGCCTTCCTGAAGACAAACAATGTATACAAAACGCTTCAGTCTGGTTTTTGACCCCATCATAGCACTGAGACTGCACTTGTGAAGATGGTAAATTACCTGTTAATGGCGTCCAACCAAGGCCTTGTCCTCGTGCTCCTAGACATTAGCGCTGCTTTTGACACCATCGATCATGAAATTATTTTGTAGAGATTGGAAACCCAAATCTACACGGACAAGTTCTGGCCTGGTTTAGATCTTGTCTGTCGGAAAGATATCAGTTTGTCTCTGTGGATTGTTTGTCCTCTGACAAATCAACTGTAAGTTTTGGTGTTCCTCAAGGTTCCGTTTTAGGACCAATATTGTTTTAACTATATATTGTACCTCTTGGTGATGTCATTTAGGAAAATAATGTTAACTTTCACTGCTATGCGGACGATACACAACTGTACATTTCGATGAAAGATGGTGAAGCCCCAAAATTGCCCTCCCTGGAAGCCTGTGTTTCAGACATAAGGAAGTGGATGGTGGCACATTTTTTACTTTTAAACTCAGACAAAACAGAGATGCTAGTTCTAGGTCCCAAGAAAAAAAAGAGACCTTCGGTTGGATCTGACAGTTCATCTTGATGGTTGTACAGTCATCTCAAATAAAACTGTGAAGGACCTCGGCGTTACTCTGGACCCTGATCTCTCTTTTGACAAACATATCAAGACTGTTTCAAGGACAGCTTTTTTCCATCTTCGTAACATTGCAAAAATCTGAAACTTTCTCTCCAAAAATGATGCATAAAAGTTAATCCATGCTTTTGTCACTTCTAGATTAGACTACTGCAATGCTCTACTTTCCGGCTACCTGGATAAAGCACTAAATAAACTTCAGTTAGTGCTAAACACGGCTGCTGGAATCTTGACTAGAACCCAAAAATGTTATCATATTGCTCCAGTGCTAGCCTCTCTATATTGGCTTCCTATTAAGGCTAGGGCTGATTTCAAAGTTTTACTGCTAACCTACAAACCATTACATGGGCTTGCTCCTACCCATCTCTCCAATTTGGTCCTCCCGTACATACCTACACGTACGCTACGGTCACAAGACGCAGGCCTCCTTACTTTCCATAGAATTTCTAAACAAACAGCTGGAGGCAGGGCTTTTTCCTATAGAGCTCAATTTTTATGGAATGGTCTGCCTATCCATGCGAAAGACGTAGACTCGGTCTCAACCTTTAAGTCTTTATTGAAGACTCATCTCTTCAGTAGGTCCTATGATTGAGTGTAGTCTGGCCCAGTGGTGTGAAAGGGAACGGAAAGGCACTGGAGCAACGAACCGCCCTTGCTGTCTCTGCCTGGCCAGTTCCCCTCTCTCCACCGGGATTCTCTGCCTCTAACCCTATTACAGGGGCTGAGTCACTGGCTTACTGGTGCTCTTCCATCCCGTCCCTAGGAGGGTTGAGTCACTGACGTGATCTTCCTGTCTGGGTTTGGTGCCCCCCTCGGGTTCGTGCCGTGGGGGAGATCTTCGTGGGCTATACTCAGCCTTGACTCAGTTGGTGGTTTGAAGATATCCCTCTAGTGGTGTGGGGGCTGTGCTTTGGCAAAGTGGGTGGGGTTATATCCTGCCTGTTTGGCCCTGTCCGGGGGTATCATCGGATGGGGCCACAGTATCTCCCGACCCCTCCTGTCTCAGCCTCCAGTATTTATGCTGCAGTAGTTTATGTGTCGGGGGGCTAGGGTCAGTCTGTTATATCTGGAGTACTTCTCCTGTCTTATCTGGTGTCCTGTGTGAATTTAAGTATGCTCTCTCTAGTTCTCTCTCTCTCCGTCTCCCTCTCCTCCTGGAAGACCTGAGCCCTGGGACCATGCCTCAGGACTACCTGGCCTGATGACTCCTTGCTGTCCCCAGTCCACCTGGTCGTGCTGCTGCTCCAGTTTCAACTGTTCTGCCTGCGGCTATGGAACCCTGACCTGTTCACCGGACGTGCTACAGTACCTTGTCCCGGACCTGCTGTTTTTGACTCTCTCGCTCTACAGCACCTGCTGTCTCTAACTCTGAATGATCGGCTATGAAAAGCCAACTGACATTTACTCCTGAGGTGCTGACCTGTTGCACCCTCGACAACCACTGTGATTATTATTATTATTTGACCCTGCTGGTCATCTATGAATGTTTGAACATCTTGGCCATGTACTGTTATAATCTCAACCCGGCACTACCAGAAGAGGACTGGCCACCCCTCAGAGCCTGGTTCCTCTATAGGTTTCTTCCTAGGTTCCTGCCTTTCCAGGGAGTTTTTCCTAGTCACCGTGCTTCTACATCTGCATTGCTTGCTGTTTGGGGTTTTAGGCTGGGTTTCTGTATAGCACTTTGTGACATCGGCTGATGTAAAAGGGCTTTATAAATACATTTGATTGATTGATTTCCAAAGCAAGTGAAATAGATAATAAACAAAAGTGAAATAAACAATAAAAATGAACAGTAAACATTGCACTCACAAAAGCTCTATATCTCTCTCTCAGTAGGCACTTCCTCCAAGACGTGGTGCTGTGGGGAGTGAACTTGGATTCTCCCGGGGGATCGGCACCGACTGAGCGTTGGGTTTCAGGACGAGAGGCGATCCTCAGATGAAACCGCAAGAGATGCTGTGAATAATTCACCAGTAACAAGGGGCATCACATTTCCACCACGGGCAAAACCCAAAACCATGTCTCCCCCTCGCTCACCCTCGCTCACCTTCACAACATCCCCCACAGTGACCTCACACGCCCCTTTCCCAGAGAGACAAGCGGTCAGGAGGTCAGAGGTCATGACCTCTGCTTGACAGGTTACCACAACATCGCTGGAGGTCAGTCTTCTTTCCTTCCTTCCTCCCTTCCTTCCTCCCTTCCTTTTTTACTACTTGAAAGTGATCTTTATGGATACACACACAACCGGATCCATAGTGACACGTCTGCACCTCAATCGAAGATCAAAGGAGGGATGGCTCTATTTTAAGATAATTCTAACTAACCACACTTTTCAGAGACTTTACAAACTTGATCAATACCGGTGTCACCCATGACAAAATAATGAATGGATTCCATTGACTGATAGTTAGTCACTTGAGGTAGGAGCCAGCTGCAGAGCAAGCCCTCATTAAAACACAGATCATAAATTGTGGAGGATCTGAAGGGCTAATCTGGGATTTAAAGCCCTCCTGGCAAGATTATCATTCATTTCCCTTCATTTGCTTAGAAAAAGCCTCTCCAATGTGGGAATGACTTGTGGCAAGGTTTTTAATTATTTGAACAAACCACTTAGAGACTAAATTCCACACCTACTGTAGCTAAATGAGTTGGGGAAACTTCTGTTGTTTACATCGATTGATTTGAAAAGTTTCGTAGCAGCACCTGTCCTTAAATCCTCATTGTCTATACATTGAGATTGGAATGGCCGTTACACTTAAAAACCCCTGCATCCATGACATCAACCTTTTCTTGAGGCAGGATCTTTTCTTAGGGTGTACAGTATGTGTACAGTATGTGTGCAGTATGTGTACAGTATGTGTGCAGTATGTGTACAGTATGTGTACAGTATGTGTGCAGTATGTGTACAGTATGTGTGTATGCAAGTTTATCTGTAAACACACAACAAACAAATGGCCCAAGGGCTCTGAATCATTAGTGTTCCTCCTAACCAGCACCTAGTTGGTGATGTGTGTACAGTACACCTTTAGGGAATATGTTCTTAGCTCGGGCTAAATTGGGTGTCAGCGCTAGCTAATTAACCCCTCATTAAAGTTGTGTTCAGACATTGTTCAGACATTGTTCCCACGATGTTCCGACATTGTTCAGACTTTGTTCAGACATTTTACAGACTTTCTTCTGACATTGTTCAGGTGTTTTTTCCACATTGTTCAGACATTGTTTAAACGTTGGGGCACAGAGATCCTATAATTCACAGTGATTATATAATTCTATGCGTTGAGCCCTGTTTTAAATCTGCACATTCCAACGTCTCACTGACTACAGTACAATCGGCCATTCGCCATTCACTGAGTCTAATCAGAGCATGAGATTACAATCCCATAGAGTAATCAGAGGAGAGATTGAACGCTTAATTGTATAACCACAATAGCCCATCAGGGTAGGCTTGAAGTGCAATGTTCTAGCTTCTTCCACAACTCAAAACAAATGTCACGTCTTGGTTTGAAGAGTTGTTTGTGGGCCAATAATCCCATAGTTCTCTCCAATAAAGCAGTGTGTTTCATGATGCTTTCTAGTGTGGTGGTGTTGTATAGAAAACAGGATGCAGAGGTTAAACCAATAAAGCAGTAGGAACAAGGGGAATGAAAGAAAGGGGCTGAGGAGGAGAAAATAATGAAGAGATGAAGGAAAAAGCAACTCAGCGGTTCCATTTTCTTTATTTAACTACCGTTGTTTTTCCCCCTGGAATTAAAAGGTTTTAACAGCTTGTGTCACCATAGGACAGACACAGAGCTCAATGTGTCATTGTTGTGTGTGTGTGTGTGTGTGTGTGTGTGCTCAATGTGTCATTGTTGTGTGTGTGTGTGTGTGTGTGTGTGTGTGTGTGTGTGTGTGTGTGTGTGTGTGTGTGTGTGTGTGTGTGTGTGTGTGTGTGTGTGTGTGTGTGTGTGTGTGTGTGTGTGTGTGTGTGTGTGTGTGTGTGTGTGTGTGTGTGTGTGTGTGTGTGTGTGTGTGTGTGTTGCATGTACACGAGCACCATGTGTGTGGTATTGGTGGTGTGGAGGGTTGCACCGTTATGGGCTGTAAAGCGATGGTAATTCCACCTGTGCCTTTTGTTGCAAAGCGTTCCACAGACGAGGGGGATTCCGTCTGTGGCCTGCCCCGCACACTCAGGATTACCACGCATCGTTAATCAAAGGCAACGCGGCAGGACCTAGGAGGGAGAGAAAAGTTCGCCACAGGTGATATCAAGTCCATTATCATATTATCGCCTCAGGCACAGCCATTACAGTGGAAATTGCAAACAAGGGTTTTTTGAGAAACGGGGGGAGATTCATGTGGGGATCAGTGGAACGACTTGGAACCAGTGCCCCCCCCCCTTGGACCCTCTCCCATCTTCCTCTCTCTGTCTCTCTCTCTCTCTGTCTGTCTCTCTCTCTCTGTCTCCTCCTGTTCTCTCTCTCTTCTCTACTCTCTTCCTTGTTTCTCGTAGACAGAGGTAGGTGAGCTGCTCTAGTCTGGTTAGCTATCCAGTTGCTGGAAAGGACCTCTAGAACCAACAATGTAGGCTACGGTTCGGGTTAGCCAATCGTGTGAAAAGGGCGTATGTTCACTCCCTCATTTCCCCTCGTGTCTTTCTGTGTCCTGTCCATGAAGAAATTACTTATTTTACTTCAAGTTTGATTTAGTTCAAACTAAATGTGCTTCATTTGCACAACAAAGATAGCAGCCTATGTCTTATCGAGCTTAACCAAAATATATGATAAATATATTGTGCAGAATCTCTTTGTCTCTGATCATTTTTATCCCAAATCAAACTATTGGCTTTATTGCAGTGAAAGTGACCAATAACAGCCTATGGCTGCGCTGCATGTAAATAAAGAACCAGAACACTGCACAGTGTTAAAGCTCCTAATTCACAGCTTTATTGACAACATCCCAAACAGATCTTCCTTACGTCAAACAACAAACTGAGTGCTCACATCCCAAAATATACACATTTCACATCACATGAACATAGCGGGCGTGACGCATGGTGGGTGCAAAAACAATCTGTGTATCTCGTACACTGCATTTAAACCATCGTAACTGTACCTTTACTTTGATTAACCAACAAATGTCCTCAATGAGCCAGCTGTGGCAGCCCATTCACCCCTGTCCCCCTGTCCCCACTTCCCCCTGTCCCCTAAATGAGCATTGTGTTGTTTGGCCTGCCCTTGGACTCTGGCCTCATCCATTCAAGGGGGGGGGGGGGCACCCCACGGTGATGGAGAGCCCTGGCCACGCCTGGACCCCTAATGAACAGGCAATTAAAGAGTGCTTATTGGTCCTGGTGTCCATAGAGAAATGAACATGAATCAAAGACTAGGCATGGGTGGGGTATTAGGGGGGGGCACTGGTCCCACCAGGGGCCAGCAGTCAGCCCGACACACTGAATAGCAATGAGGGGCCAGCAGTCAGCCCGACACACTGAATAGCAATGAGAAGCCTGGGAGGGGCCAGCAGTCAGCCCGATACACTGAATAGCAATGAGGAGCCTGGGAGGGGCCAGCAGTCAGCCCGACACACTGAATAGCAATGAGGAGCCTGGGAGGGGCCAGCAGTCAGCCCGACACACTGAATAGCAATGAGGAGCCTGGGAGGGGCCAGCAGTCAGCCCGACACACTGAATAGCAATGAGGAGCCTGGGAGGGGCCAGCAGTCAGCCCGATACACTGAATAGCAATGAGGAGCCTGGGAGGGGCCAGCAGTCAGCCCGACACACTGAATAGCAATGAGGAGCCTGGGAGGGGCCAGCAGTCAGCCCGATACACTGAATAGCAATGAGGAGCCTGGGAGGGGCCAGCTCCCAGCTTGAAACCCTTTAATTGCCCTTTAAAGTAGGGTGACGATCAATAGCTACAACAACACGTAATAACAGAGGCTGAATCAAATGGTACCCTGTTCCCTAAGTAGTGCACTACTTTTGACCAGGGCCCATAAGGTACCCCATAGGGCTGTGGTCATATAGGGAATAGGGTGCCATTTGGGACGCAGGCAGAGGCTGGGAGGGGTAACGCTAGCAGGTGAAGAGAGACAGAGAACATGACCTTTGAACCGCTGCACTGCAGTCTGAAACCAATGATCTCATGGCTTATACAACACAAGCAGAATAGTTTTGGGTGTGGGATGTAAATAGGGTATGATGTGGTTTGATATTTTTTGTGACCTCACTCAAATCTTTTTTTAATTTGAGGCCTGAGCGAGTGAGTGAGTGAGTGAGTGAGTGAGTGAGTGAGTGAGTGAAAAAGCGTTTTGGTCCTATGTTGTTTTTATGACTGTGATTGTTGTTACATTTCCTGCTCGTTCTTGGCGTCTTCTAGAGGTTCCATCTGTATGTAATGTAGAAAGTGGCACTATTACAGTTTTTTCCAATTGCTAACACACTAAAATGACATGCACAGCACAATTATTTAAACTGACACACAGAGAGCAAAACCTCTTCTCAAGTCTCCAAAAGTCTAAACACATTTTCTGCTTTACACACATTTTGCAATTCAAAATTGCACTTTTTAAATGCACTGCACACGGTTCTCTGCATAAGACACAACAATCTGACATAAAGTCACATGTTTGCCATTTCAAAACACTGCCATTCAAAATGACACTACATGAGCTAATTGGCCAATACATGTGCCACCTGGCCAAACACCTCAATGGTTAATTGTTACCACTTCAATCAGGAAGTAAGCACTATGAAAAGACCACAGGTGAGCACCTTTTGTTTTACAACAACAATGGAAGCCGTTGCAGAGAGAGGAAGAGGAAGAGGGAGGGTGAGAATGAGAGGGGGAGGAAGAGTGAGAGGTAGGGGTAGAGCTGGTAGAGGAGTTCACTTTCAAATGAAACCAGAGCAACCTTAGTTGATCATGTCATCAGTCATGGGCTGACAATGCGAGAGGCTGGACAGAGAGTGCAGCCCAACTTGAGCCGTTTTACTGTCGCCTGTGTCATCCGGACATTTAGACTGGAGTACAGGTATGTAACCAAAATTTCTTTCACACTATGTAGTACACCCCATGTCATAGTGTATCAGTTGGGTGACACCTGTTTACTTCATGAATGGCTGATATCATACCCTAACTGCACAAAGTTCCTGTAGAATTTACTCTACTGTGGGGGAAATATCTTTAGGCTGCATTGTCCAAGCCCTATATTTTTGTTTTTTTGTTTTTCTAAAGGACTGAGAGACGCAACCATGGTGGAGGAAGGGGCCAAATGTTCACCGGGGTACAGGAAGCTGCCATTGTAAACTTGGTTTTGGAAAATAATGAAATCAGATTACGAGAAATTCAAAGCCACATCATCCAAGACAACACCATATTCAACAACATTCAACGAGTCAGTCTGTCCACATTGGCTCGCAGTCTCAAGCGAAACCAAATCAGAATGAAACAACTTTATCAGGTGCCGTTTGAGAGAAACTCTCAAAGAAACAAAGAGGTCAGACGAGCATATGTGGATGTAAGTACAATACTGACTGCAGTACACTACACGCAACATTGTTTCCCAGTGTACTGGATAACACCATATTGACTGCTTTTGTTCTTTGTTTTCAGGGAGTACTGGAAATGGATGCTCATGCAATCCCACATGAGTTCATCTTTATAGATGAGGCTGGGTTCAACCTAGCAAAGACCAGAAGAAGGGAGAAACGTCATTGGCCACAGAGCCATTATAGATGTTCCTGGCCAACGTGGTGGGAACATCACAATGTGCGCTGCCATCTCCAATACGCATGGTGTCCTCCACCGTCATGCCAACCTTGGACCATACAACACAGCCCATATTTTCACATTTCTGGACAGACTCCACAACATTCTCATACCACCAGAGCGTATGAATGATGCAGACCATCAAAGAACCCGGTACGTTGTAGTATGGGACAACGTGAGCTTTCATCGTGCAGCCCCAGTCCAAAACTGGTTTGCTGACCACCCACCATTTCTCGTGCAATACCTCCCACCATACTCACCCTTTCTGAACCCCATAGAAGAGTTATTTTCGGCATGGCGGTGGAAGGTATACGACCGGCAGCCCTTTGTGCGCATGCCTCTTGTGCAAGCTATGGAAGAGGCATGTGATGAGATTGATGTGGGTGCGATTCAGGGATGGATAAGGCACTCAAGGCGCTTCTTCCCTCGATGTCTGGCAAGGGAAGATATTGCCTGTGATGTGGACGAGGCGTTGTGGCCAGACCCAGCTGTGTGGCAAGATGCTGCCTAATTATTTTTCTTGACTCTTTTTTTCTACATTTTTTCTGCAATTTTCTTTTTCAGTTTACTGTTTTTTTGTGAGCATATTTTTGTTCAGTCCAATGTAAATATATCTGCTGTGCATATGTTGCACTGACTTGTTTGGTGAAAAATGAAAAATAAAATGTTTCAACAGCATGTGTGTGTATCTGCAAATATTTCTGTGCATCTGAAGAATTTTCTACAATTTGAACTATTTTAGTATTATGGCAAAGTATACTAAAGATGAGAGTGCTTTTCATTATGCCCAACAGTGTGTAGTTGGTTAGACAAAAATCTGGTAATATGAATGAAGTGTGTGCCATTTCGTGCAAACGTTTGATTTTGATAATGCTATATGTAGTTTTGTTTGCAGTGCTTCATTTTGCAGGATATATGAGGTATTTTGCAGTTTGGGTGTGTGGTTTTGTGAATTGTGTTAAGTATTTTGATAAAACCAGCCTAGTTTACAAAATTGTGTTTTAGCAATTGGGAAAAACTGTAAAAGGCCTCATATAAATCTGATCAGAGTGGGGAGAAAGTGGTGTGAATGTAGTGGGAGGGACAGACCAGGCATTTTCCCCTCACTGTCGTCTTGGGGTGACAGTAACACGTTCATGGCCTATACCCTACATACATGATACTGTACTTGGACCGAACTACGATGTGGCTCAAAAGTAATAGAGGCTGTGTGTGTGTGTGTGTGTGTGTGTGTGTGTGTGTGTGTGTGTGTGTGTGTGTGTGTGTGTGTGTGTGTGTGTGTGTGTGTGTGTGTGTGCGCGCGTGTGTGTGTGCGTGCGCGCGCAGGGTGGGGTGTGTTTGTATGAGAGTGAGACATAGCAGGGGTACGTAGGAGTGAGTGCGTGCTTGCACATGTGTAGGCCTATGTGTATACAGTATGTACACTACATGATATGTGGACACCCCTTCAAATGAACAGATTCTGCGATTTCAGCCACACCCATTGCTGACAGGTGTCTAAAATTGAGCACACAGCCATGCAATCTCCATAGACAAACATTGGCAGTAGAATGGCCTTACTGAAGAGCTCAGTGACTTTCAACATGACACCGTCATAGGATGCCACCTTTCCAACAAGTCAGTTTGTCAAATTTCTGCCCTACTACATTTTACATTTTTTACATTTTAGTCATTTAGCATTTTTTTTTTTTTTTTTTTTTTTTTTTACATACTGAGACAAGGATATCCCTACCGGCCAAACCCTCCCTAACCCGGACGACGCTATGCCAATTGTGCGTCGCCCCACGGATCTCCCGGTTGCGGCCGGCTGCGACAGAGCCTGGGCGCGAACCCAGCCCAGCCTGGGCGCGAACCCAGAGACTCTGGTGGCGCAGCTAGCACTGCGATGCAGTGCCCTAGACCACTGCGCCACCCGGGAGACATACTAGAGCTGCCCCGGTCAACTGTAAGTGCTGCTATTGTGACGTGGAAAAGTCTAGGAGCAACAACAGCTCAGCCGCGAAGTGAAAGGCCACACAAGCTCACAGAACGGGACCGCCGGGTGCTGAAGCGCGTAAAACTCGTCTGTCCTCGGTTGCAACACTTACTACCAAGTTCCAAACTGCCTCTGGAAGCAACGTCAGCACAATAACTGTTCGTCAGGAGCTTCGTGAAATGGGTTTCCATGGCCGAGCAGCCTCACACAAGCGTAAGATCACCATCTGAAATGCCAACCGTTGGCTGGAGTGGTGTAAAGCTCGCCGCCATTGGACTCTGGAGCAGAGGAAACGTGTTCTCTGGAATGATGAATCCCACTTCACCATCTGGCAGTCCGACGGACTAATCTGGGTTTGACGGATGCCAGGAGAACGCTACCTGCCGATTGCATAATGCCAACTGTAAACTGGGGCTCCCGAGTGGCGCAGCGGTCTAAGGCACAGGTTTTCGCCCCAACCACAGTTGCAACTAAATTGATTCAGCTAATCAACCTGATAATTATTAGAATCAGGTGCAGTAGATGAGGGTTGGAGTGAAAACCTTCAGGAGAGTAGCTCTCCAGGAACAGGGTTGGAAAGCCCTGCATGGTGTCTAGGTTCAGTATGACTCACTAGTCCCAGTAGTCCAGGTTCAGAATGACTCACTAGTCCCTATAGTCCAGGTTCAGTATGACTCACTAGTCCCTATAGTCCAGGATCAGTATGACTCACTAGTCCCTATAGTCTAGGTTCAGTATGACTCACTAGTCCCTGTAGTCCAGGTTCAGTATGACTCACTAGTCCCCATAGTCCAGGTTCAGACTCACTAGTCAATGTAGTCCAGGTTCAGTATGACTCACTAGTCCCTATAGTCTAGGTTCAGTATGACTCACTAGTGCCTATAGTTCAGGTTCAGTATGACTCACTAGTCCCTATAGTCTAGGTTCAGTATGACTCACTAGTCCCTGTAGTCCAGGTTCAGTATGACTCACTAGTCCCCATAGTCCAAGTTCAGACTCACTAGTCCCTATATTCCAGGTTCAGACGGACTCACTAGTCCCTATAGTCCAGAATCAGTATGACTCACAAGTCCCTATAGTCCAGGTTCAGTCTGACTCACTAGTCCCCATAGTCTAGGTTCAGTATGACTCACTAGTCCCTATAGTCCAGGTTCAGTATGACTCACTAGTCCCTATAGTCCAGGATCAGTATGACTCACTAGTCCCTATAGTCTAGGTTCAGTATGACTCACTAGTCCCTGTAGTCCAGGTTCAGTATGACTCACTAGTCCCCATAGTCCAGGTTCAGACTCACTAGTCAATGTAGTCCAGGTTCAGTATGACTCACTAGTCCCTATAGTCTAGGTTCAGTATGACTCACTAGTGCCTATAGTTCAGGTTCAGTATGACTCACTAGTCCCTATAGTCTAGGTTCAGTATGACTCACTAGTCCCTGTAGTCCAGGTTCAGTATGACTCACTAGTCCCCATAGTACAAGTTCAGACTCACTAGTCCCTATATTCCAGGTTCAGACGGACTCACTAGTCCCTATAGTCCAGAATCAGTATGACTCACAAGTCCCTGTAGTCCAGGATCAGTATGACTCACTAGTCCCTATAGTCCAGGTTCAGTATGACTCACTAGTCCCTGTAGTCCAGGTTCAGACTCACTAGTCCCTATAGTCCAGGTTCAGACTGACTCACTAGTCCCTATAGTCCAGAATCAGTATGACTCACAAGTCCCTGTAGTCCAGGATCAGTATGACTCACAAGTCCCTGTAGTCCAGGTTCAGTATGACTCACTAGTCCCTATAGTCCAGGTTCAGACTCACTAGTCTCTATAGTCCAGGTTCAGACTCACTAGTCCCTATAGTCCAGGTTCAGACTCACTAGTCCCTATAGTCCAGGTTCAGACTCACTAGTCCCTATTATCCACAGGTCTGTAACCCCACCCTGACAGCACAGAGCATCATCCCCTCTACACGCAGACACACACTAACACACGCTGTCACACTCCACTGGAGCACTCCCTGTTTTACAAATGACTCCTCTCCCCTCCTGTCGCTACACATTCACAAACACTCACACTCTCTCTGTCACACACACACATTCGGTCCTGAGTTTATATTCTTGTATGTTTACATTACTGTATTTACAGGATCCAAGACAGCTTCTACCATAAGACTGCTAAATAGTTAATTAAATAGTTACCCGGACTATCTGCATTGACCATATCATGCACTGACGGTATGCACACTCACAAGACTATACAGTACCTTCAGAAAGTATTCACACCCCTTGGCTTTTTCCAAGTTTTGTTGTGTTACAGCCTGAATTTAAAATGTATTACATTTAGATTTTTGTGTCACTGATCTACACACAATACCCAATAATGTCAAAGTGGAATTATGTTTTTAGAAATTTTAACAAATGTCTTGAGCCGAAGTCGAGGATCGGTAGGATGGTCAGTTTTACAAGGGTATGTTTGGCAGCATGAGTGAAGGATGCCTTGTTGCGAAATAGGAAGACAATTCTAGATTTAACTTTGGATTGGAGATGTTTGCTGTGAGTCTGGAAGGAGAGTTTACACTCTAACCAGACACCTAGGTATTTGTAGTTGTCCACATATTCTAAGTCAGAACCGTCCAGAGTAGTGATGTTGGACGGGCGGGCAGGTGCAGGCAGCGATCGGTTGAAGAGCATGCATTTAGTTTTACTTGTATTTAAGAGCAATTGGAGGCCACGGAAGGAGAGTTGTATGGCATTGAAGCTCGTCTGGAGGGTTGTTAACACAGTGTCCAAAGAAGGGCCAGAAGTATACAGAATGGTGTCGTCTGCGTAGAGGTGGATCAGAGACTCACCAGCAGCAAGAGCGACATCATTGATGTATACAGAGAAGAGAGTCGGTCCAAGAATTGAACCCTGTGGCACCCCATAGAGACTGCCAGAGGTCCGGACAACAGGCCCTCCGATTTGACACACTGAACTCTATCAGAGAAGTAGTTGGTGAACCAGGCGAGGCATTCATTTGAGAAACCAAGGCTATCGAGTCTGCCGATGAGGATGTGGTGATTGACAGAGTCGAAAGCCTTGGCCAGGTCAATGAATACGGCTGCACAGTATTGTTTCTTATCGATGGCGGTTAGGATATCGTTTAGGACCTTGAGCGTGGCTGAGGTGCACCCATGACCAGCTCTGAAACCAGATTGCATAGCGGAGAAGGTATGGTGGGATTCGAAATGGTCGGTAATCTGTTTGTTGACTTGGCTTTCGAAGACCTTAGAAAGGCAGGGTAGGATAGATATAGGTCTGTAGCAGTTTGGGTCAAGAGTGTCCCCCCCCTTTGAAGAGGGGGATGACTGCAGCTGCTTTCCAATCTTTGGGAATCTCAGACGACACGAAAGAGAGGTTGAACAGGCTAGTAATAGGGGTTGCAACAATTTCGGCAGATAATTTTAGAAAGAAAGGGTCCAGATTGTCTAGCCCGGCTGATTTGTAGGGGTCCAGATTTTGCAGCTCTTTCAGAACATCAGCTGACTGGATTTGGGAGAAGGAGAAATGGAAAAGGCTTGGGCAAGTTGCTGTGGGGGATGCAGTGCTGTTGACCGGGGTAGGGGTAGCCAGGTGGAAAGCATGGCCAGCCGTAGAAAAATGCTTATTGAAATTCTCAATTATAGTGGGTTTATCGGTGGTGACAGTGTTTCCTGTCCTCAGTGCAGTGGGCAGCTGGGAGGAGGTGTTCTTATTCTCCATGGACTTTACAGTGTCCCAGAACTTTTTTGAGTTTGTGTTGCAGGAAGCAAATTTCTGCTTGAAAAAGCTAGCCTTAGCTTCCTAACTGACTGAGTATATTGGTTCCTGACTTCCCTGAAAAGTTGCATATCGCGGGTGCTATTCGATGCTAATGCAGAACGCCACAGGATGTTTTTGTGCTGGTCAAGGGCAGTCACGTCTGGGGTGAACCAAGGGCTATATCTGTTCTTAGTTCTACATTTTTTGAATGGGGTATGCTTATTTAAGATGGAGAGGAAAGCACTTTTGAAGAGCAACCAGGCATCCTCTACTGACGGGATGAGGTCAATATCCTTCCAGGATACCCGGACCAGGTCAATTAGAAAGGCCTGCTCGCTGAAGTGTTTTAGGGAGCGTTTGACAGTGATGAGGGGTTGTCGTTTGACCGCAGACCCATTACGCACGCAGGCAATGAGGCGGTGATCGTAGAGATCCTGGTTGAAGACAGCAGAGGTGTATTTAGAGGGCAAGTTGGTCAGGATGATATCTAAGAGGGTGCCCATGGTTACAGATTTAGGGTTGTACCTGTTAGGTTCCTTGATAATTTGTGAGATTGAGGGCATCTAGTTGAGATTGTAGGACGGCCGGGGTGTTAAGAAAGTCCCAGTTTAGGTCACCTAACAGTACGAACTCTGAAGATAGATGGGGGACGATCAATTCACATATGGTGTCCAGGGCACAGCTGGGGGCTGAAGGGGGTCTATAACAAGCAGCAACAGTGAGAGACTTGGGCCTCAATTCCTTCGACCTCATGGCTTGGTTTTGCTCTGACATGCACTGTCAACTGTGGGACCTTATATAGACAGGTGTGTGCCTTTCCAAATCATGTCCAGTCAATTGAATTTACCACATGTGGACTCCAATCAAGTGGTAGAAACAACTCAAGGATGATCAATGGACTCACTCACTCACTCACTCACTCACACACACACACTCTTACTTTATTTGACTCTTACTATCTATCCTGATGCCTAATCACTTTACCCTGAATTCATGTACATATCTACCTCAAATACCTTATTATTATCTATCCTGATGCCTAGTCACTTTACCCTGCCTTCATGTACATATCTACCTCAAATACCTTATTATTATCTATCCTGATTCCTGGTCACTTTACCCTGCCTTCGTATACATATCTACCTCAAATACCGTATTATTATCTATCCTGATGTCTAGTCACTTTACCCTGCCTTCATGTACATATCTACCTCAAATAGCTTATTATTATCTATCCTGATTCCTGGTCACTTTACCCTGCCTTCTTGTACATATCTACCTCAAATACCTTATTATTATCTATCCTGATTCCTGGTCACTTTACCCTGCCTTCTTCTACATATCTACCTCAAATACCTTATTATCTATCCTGATGCCTAGTCACTTTACCCTGCCTTCATGTACATATCTACCTCAAATACCTTATTATTATCTATCCTGATTCCTGGTCACTTTACCCTGCCTTCATGTACATATCTACCTCAAATACCTTATTATCTATCCTGATGCCTAGTCACTTTACCCTGCCTTCATGTACATATCTACCTCAAATACCTTATTATTATCTATCCTGATTCCTGGTCACTTTACCCTGCCTTCTTGTACATATCTACCTCAAATACCTTATTATTATCTATCCTGATGCCTAGTCACTTTACCCTGCCTTCATGTACATATCTACCTCAAATACCTTATTATTATCTATCCTGATTCCTGGTCACTTTACCCTGCCTTCTTGTACATATCTACCTCAAATACCTTATTATCTATCCTGATGCCTAGTCACTTTACCCTGCCTTCATGTACATATCTACCTCAAATACCTTATTATTATCTATCCTGATGCCTAGTCACTTTACCCTGCCTTCATGTACATATCTACCTTAAATAGCATGTACCTCTGGACAGAGAGTACTGGCACTCCCTGTATTGTAGCTCCATCTTAGTGTATTTTATTCACCTTGTGTTACTATTTGTGTTTTTAACTGCTTTTTAACTTTGCATCGTTATGAAGGGGATGTAAGCAAGCATTTCACTGTAAAGTTTCCACGTGACAAATAGCATCTGCTTTGATATGGATTGTTACTCTGCTGAATATGTAATAGAATCTGTGTGTGTGTGTGTGTGTGTGTGTGTGTGTGTGTGTGTGTGTGTGTGTGTGTGTGTGTGTGTGTGTGTGTGTGTGTGTGTGTGTGTGTGTGTGTGTGTGTGTGTGTGTGTGTGTGTGTGTGTGTGTGTGTGTGCGTGCTTGTGTATGCGTGTGCGCATGTGCGTGTGTATGCATGTGCGTGTGCGCATGTGCGTGTGTATGCATGTGTATGCGTGTGCGCATGTGCGTGTGCGCATGTGTGTTCGTGGATGTGTGTTTGTACAGGCATGCGTGAGAGTATGTCCCTGTCGGCTTGCCTGCCACCTTACAGACCCAGGTCTAGTACGTTTATAGGGACTTAGTTTGTCTTCTTCTTTCCATTCTGTCGGTGTAGAAGGTGTTGTTTTTCATCAGTGGCCTCTTGTATTTTTCTGTCCTTCCTCAAAATAAATCTCTCTATTCCATGGTAGACAATGGGACAACAGAGTACTGGAGAGTCCATTGGAGGAAACACAGAGAGAGAGAGAGAGAGAATGGGAGGAAGTGTTTTAGTAAGGTATTATCTATTAAGGTCCTAAGAGATTCTACTAGGTGATTGAAATGGTCTGTGTGAACACTGTGAAAAGAGAGAGGCATTCGACCACAGAACTCACATGTAGAGTTGGGCTACATCCCAAATAGTACCTTATTCCCTACCTAGTGCACTATAGCCCTATGGCACCTGTGGGCTCTGGTCCAAAGTAGTGCACTATGTAGGAAATAGGGTACCATTTGGGATGCATGCCTGGAAGAGGAGTATTTCCCTTAGTCATTACTCTTCATTGGAGTCCAATAACTCTTTTTTTATTGAGGTCAGTTCACCAGCCTGTGGTAAAATGGATGACGCACACACAGGCACACACACGTACACTCTCTCTCCTCTCATTTCTCTCCTCTCCCTCCCTCCCAAAATGGGGGTCGGTGAGAGGTAGGGCTCCAAATTCATTAGACCAATTTCATAATTTCACTTCTTAACAGTGACCATTCACATCTTTTGCAGGCTTAGTGATTTTTGTATTTTAGTTTCTATCCAACTGAGGTCATGAAGGTTAGCCCTCTGGCTGCCAAATGTAGAACTCCGCAACGTATTAATGCAAGGCTCGGGCGTGTTAATATTCTCCCAGAGTCCAGACCCAGACATTGTAGCGAGAGAGGAAAAAAGAGAAAGAGCCAGCAATCCATTTCTTTGTAAAGTAGTGCTGTCACAGCTGTCCACTGTGTTGGGTAAAGGAGAGTAAGCGTGCTTCAGACTGGCTGGCAGGCTGGGCTGCAGTAGGAATATGCACGGCAGCATGCATGGAAGCATACTGTGTGCGTGTGCGTGCGTGCATGTGTGTGTGTGTCTGCCTATGAACCACCCCCCCCAAAACAGGTGCTGCTTATTTCACGCCCGCTGCCTGTTCTTAAGTGGCTTGGCGGTCACAGAGAGGGATTAAATGGAAGACTTTGATAAGGCCTGTGTGTTATTGGTTTGGTTTATTTACCCTCTTGTTCTTCATATTGAGTCATTGAGCTGTTGTTAATATCCCAGCCCACATGTGCATTATAGTCTTACTGATTGACTGAGTGAGGCCGCAATGAGGGTCTTTGTCAACCCCCTTTTGAGGGAGGGCCTTTAAAACACACACCCCTACTGCAGTTTGAGCTATTGCTACGTGGCTCCGTTCAAAACGTCCTCCCTACTTCCATCAGAGACCTGAATGGTCTGAAAGAGATATGTTTCCATCATTGTGTAGGTGGACACATCCCTTAAGATGAGATCCAGAGGGATTTTTATTGCTTTATTAGAGCAAAATGTGACCTCAGGTGAAACGTGAGGTTTAAGAACAGAAAAAACAGATCGAAAGATCTGCATTTAAGGGAGCAGTGGTAACCCAAAGCAATATGGGCATCATAACAATAATATACCATAAACCACCCACAGTCCCCCACCCGCCGTGACATAGTGCCCGCGGCGCCACTCTCATGCCAGCCTCCTCCAGTGCCAAGTTCCTGCTGGCAGAGAAGCCAAGTATCAGCTGAGTCGCTATGCCATGCCATGCCATGCCTGAGCGCATGTGTGATTATTGAACTGGCTTATCTGGTACCACGCCAGCCTGAAATGGAAAAACTAAAAGAAAGGGATTAGGGAGGGAGAGAGGGGGGGGAGAGGGAGGGAGGGGGGGAGAGAGGGGGGGGGGGAGAGAGAGAGGAGGGGGGGGGGGGAGAGAAGGGGGGAGAGAGAGAGAGGGAGAGAGAAGGGGGGAGAGAGAGAGAGGGAGAGAGACGGCAGGGCCTGAGGATTTATTTATTTATTAGCTCCTTTGATCAACACTTTGTGAAGCCTGTCACCTTATCAGTGAATTCCTCTCCTGCACTTGGTCATGAGCGACGTAACTGTAATTTCATGGCTTCTGTAACCTACGCAAATGTGCCAGTGAGGGTTGTTATGGGGGGTAAACCAAATTAAATCAAAATGTGGGTTTTGTTACTTTCCTTTTTTGTGTGCATTTCTTTACCACACCAACAAACAAACAAAGAAATTAAGTTTTATTTCAGTGACGAAACTTCTCGTCTGGCGGTGACAGTTGACGTGTCATTCTTTAAAGGGCTTTAATACTTGACCAATGTAGTCGAGTGGAGGAGACACCCACCCAGCTAGCATACAGACTTCCCTCCAGACTCTGAGGAGGAGTCATTTTTTTAATCCATCCTGAAACAGATTCTTATTGAACAGCAGATTTCATTAGCCCCAGTGAGGGATGCGTAATGGAGGAGAGAGGAAAGGGCGGCCATTTGGGTGTAAAATGGAGTGAGCCAAGATGAGGAGGAGAGAGAGTGAGCCAAGATAAGGAGGAGAGAGAGTGAGCCAAGATGAGGAGGAGAGAGAGTGAGCCAAGATGAGGAGGAGAGAGAGTGAGCCAAGATAAGGAGGAGAGAGAGTGAGCCAAGATGAGGAGGAGAGAGAGTGAGCCAAGATGAGGAGGAGAGAGAGTGAGCCAAGATGAGGAGGAGAGAGAGTGAGCCAAGATGAGGAGGAGAGAGAGTGAGCCAAGATGAGGAGGAGAGAGAGTGAGCCAAGATGAGGAGGAGAGAGAGTGAGCCAAGATGAGGAGGAGAGAGAGTGAGCCAAGATGAGGAGGCGAGAGAGTGAGCCAAGATGAGGAGGCGAGAGAGTGAGCCAAGATGAGGAGGCGAGAGAGTGAGCCAAGATGAGGAGGAGAGAGAGTGAGCCAAGATGAGGAGGAGAGAGAGTGAGCCAAGATGAGGAGGAGAGAGAGTGAGCCAAGATGAGGAGGAGAGAGAGTGAGCCAAGATGATGAGGAGAGAGAGTGAGCCAAGATAAAGAGGAGAGAGAGTGAGCCAAGATAAGGAGAGAGTGAGCCAAGATAAGGAGAGAGTGAGCCAAGATGAGGAGGAGAGAGAGTGAGCCAAGATGAGGAGGAGAGAGAGTGAGCCAAGATGAGGAGGATAGAGAGTTAGCCAAGATGAGGAGGATAGAGAGTTAGCCAAGATGAGGAGGAGAGAGAGTGGGCCAAGATGAGGAGGAGAGAGAGTGAGCCAAGAAGAGGAGGAGAGAGAGTGAGCCAAGAAGAGGAGGAGAGAGAGTGAGCCAAGATTAGGAGAGAGGGAGTGAGCCAAGATTAGGAGAGAGGGAGTGAGCCAAGATGAGGAGAGAGGGTGAGCCAAGATGAGGAGGAGAGAGGGTGAGCCAAGATGAGGAGGAGAGAGAGTGAGCCAAGATGAGGAGGAGAGAGAGTGAGCCAAGATTAGGAGAGAGGGAGTGAGCCAAGATTAGGAGAGAGGGAGTGAGCCACGATAAGGAGAGAGGGAGTGAGCCACGATAAGGAGAGAGGGAGTGAGCCAAGATAAGGAGAGAGGGAGTGAGCCAAGATAAGGAGAGAGGGAGTGAGCCAAGAAAAGGAGAGAGCGAGAGTGAGCCAAGATAGGGAGAGAGGGAGTGAGCCAGGGAGTGTGTGTGTGTGTGTGTGTGTGTGTGTGTGTGTGTGTGTGTGTGTGTGTGTGTGTGTGTGTGTGTGTGTGTGTGTGTGTGTGTGTGTGTGTGTGTGTGTGTGTGTGTGTACAAGAGAGGGAGATGAGGGTATTACATGCAGTGTTTCTAACGGTCCTCAAGTAGTTTATCTCTGATATTGAGACACATTTTTGTTCAAGTGTGTAAGATGAGAGAAATAAAGAATGTGTAGTAGAAAGGTGTGTGTGTGTAGAATAGGAGTAGAGAAAGTGTGTGTGTGTGTGTGTGTGTGCGCGCAGGGAAATGAAAAATAATTTGCTTATTGAGCAGTTTCAGACCACACCCTTATTGCTGTGCACAGGGCCATGGTCCAATGAGACTGCAACATGACCTCCAGCCCTCCAATCAGGACATGATCAGGAAGTAGAAATGAGTTGTGACAGAGTCAACAAGCAGAAGGCCTGGCGATGCACATGAATCAGTCTTGATCTGCGCTTACCAAACTGAACAGGGGTAATGGAAGCCCTCCTAGGACAGTAACGCAGGCACTGTGTGTGTGTTTGCTTGCGTGCCTGAGCATACTGCACGCCTTTGGGTGTGTGTGTGCACCTTCTCTTTTGTATATGTGAGTGTGGTTCTCTGCATACGCCTGTGTGTGTATGTCTATGCATGTATGTCTGTGTGCGTACGTCTGTGTGCGTACGTCTGTGTGTGTATGTCTGTGTGTGTATGTCTGTGTGCGTACGTCTGTGTGTGTATGTCTGTGTGTGTATGTCTGTGTGCGTACGTCTGTGTGTGTATGTCTGTGTGCGTATGTCTGTGTGCGTATGTCTGTGTGCGTATGTCTGTGTGCGTATGTCTGTGTGTGTATGTCTGTGTGCGTATGTCTGTGTGCGTATGTCTGTGTGCGTACGTCTGTGTGTGTATGTCTGTGTGCGTATGTCTGTGTGCGTATGTCTGTGTGTGTATGTCTGTGTGTGTATGTCTGTGTGTGTATGTCTGTGTGTGTATGTCTGTGTGTGTATGTCTGTGTGCGTACGTCTGTGTGTGTACGTCTGTGTGTGTATGTCTGTGTGTGTATGTCTGTGTGCGTACGTCTGTGTGTGTATGTCTGTGTGTGTATGTCTGTGTGTGTGTGTATGTCTGTGTGTGTATGTCTGTGTGTGTATGTCTGTGTGCGTACGTCTGTGTGCGTACGTCTGTGTGTGTATGTCTGTGTGTGTATGTCTGTGTGCGTACGTCTGTGTGTGTACGTCTGTGTGCGTACGTCTGTGTGTGTACGTCTGTGTGTGTATGTCTGTGTGCGTACGTCTGTGTGTGTATGTCTGTGTGTGTATGTCTGTGTGTGTATGTCTGTGTGTGTACGTCTGTGTGTGTACGTCTGTGTGTGTATGTCTGTGTGTGTACGTCTGTGTGCGTACGTCTGTGTGCGTATGTCTGTGTGCGTACGTCTGTGTGCGTACGTCTGTGTGCGTACGTCTGTGTGCGTACGTCTGTGTGTGTATGTCTGTGTGTGTACGTCTGTGTGTGTATGTCTGTGTGTGTATGTCTGTGTGTGTATGTCTGTGTGTGTATGTCTGTGTGTGTATGTCTGTGTGCGTACGTCTGTGTGTGTATGTCTGTGTGTGTATGTCTGTGTGCGTATGTCTGTGTGCGTATGTCTGTGTGCGTATGTCTGTGTGTGTATGTCTGTGTGCGTATGTCTGTGTGCGTACGTCTGTGTGTGTACGTCTGTGTGTGTATGTCTGTGTGCATATGTCTGTGTGCGTATGTCTGTGTGCGTATGTCTGTGTGCGTATGTCTGTGTGCGTATGTCTGTGTGCGTATGTCTGTGTGCGTATGTCTGTGTGCGTATGTCTGTGTGCGTATGTCTGTGTGCGTATGTCTGTGTGCGTATGTCTGTGTGTGTATGTCTGTGTGTGTATGTCTGTGTGTGTACAGTAGGCTCATGCGTTGGAGGCTATGGGCAGAACAGTGCGCTCAAATACCTCAGAGAACCTTTAGCACAGGAAATGATTCATCATAACATATGTGGGGGAGATATTTTCCATACTGAACCAATTAGGGCCTGTCCTCTATAACCTGGGATGTGTCCCAACATAGTATTCCCACTAGGGAACCATTTGGGATGTAGACCTGCTGCTGGACTGAGAGAAGCTGAGGGGGCTCTGGAGCGTGGTACACTGCAATAATTACATTGTGATTAAACACACATGGCTCGTGACCCTGCATGGATATACAGAGAGCCGTGACCTGTCCAGATATCTCTCTCTTGCTCTCGTTTTTCTCTTTCAGAGCTGAGAAGTTGCCAGAAACCAGGACGTACTTAAGGAGTGAGGGAGGGAAGGAGGGATGGACGGAAAGATGTATGAACTTTATGAAAATAAAGGGACAGCTGGAGAACAAAGATTCCTTTATGTCCCAGCTGGCCACCGCCGCTGCGGCTGTTTTGCTGCGTTAGCGAACATGATGTGAAGCCTGGATATCTTCTCTGGTGTTCTACTGGAGCTGAAGACTCGGGCGGTGTTCTACTGGAGCTGAAGACTAGGGCGGTGTTCTACTGGAGCTGAAGACTAGGGCGGTGTTCTACTGGAGCTGAAGACTAGGGAGGTGTTCTACTGGAGCTGAAGACTAGGGCGGTGTTCTACTGGAGCTGAAGACTAGGGCGGTGTTCTACTGGAGCTGAAGACTAGGGCGGTGTTCTACTGGAGCTGAAGACTAGGGCGGTGTTCTACTGGAGCTGAAGACTAGGGCGGTGTTCTACTGGAGCTGAAGACTAGGGCGGTGTTCTACTGGAGCTGAAGACTAGGGAGGTGTTCTACTGGAGCTGAAGACAAGGGCGGTGTTCTACTGGAGCTGAAGACTAGGGAGGTGTTCTACTGGAGCTGAAGACTAGGGCGGTGTTCTACTGGAGCTGAAGACTAGGGCGGTGTTCTACTGGAGCTGAAGACTAGGACGGTGTTCTACTGGAGATGAAGACTCGGGCGGTGTTCTACTGGAGCTGAAGACTAGGGCGGTGTTCTACTGGAGCTGAAGACTAGGGCGGTGTTCTACTGGAGCTGAAGATTAGGGCGGTGTTCTACTGGAGCTGAAGACTAGGGCGGTGTCCCAAATGATACTCTATTCCCTACATAGTGCACTACTTTTTGACCAGGGCCCTATGTAGGGAATAGGGTGCCATTTGGGACGTAACCTACATTCACAATGCGACCCCCCCCCCCACACACACACCTCCAGCATGACGGTACAACACAGTCAGACTTTCAACTTTCTCAAGACTGTATAAAAATAGAATACAGTTTTATTCCCATTCAGTGCTCAGCTTTTTACCCATTGAAGTCTGTTTAAAACACACAGCTGGTTTCTCAGGTAGAACTTAGTCTCTGGTTAAAAGGCTAGGATGAAAACCACAGTGGTGCACTCCTAGCCTGGTTAAACTCCTAGCCTGGTTAAACTACTAGCCTGGTTAAACTCCTAGCCTGGTTAAACTCCTAGCCTGGTTAAACTCCTAGCCTGGTTAAACTACTAGCCTGGTTAAACTCCTAGCCTGGTTAAACTACTAGCCTGGTTAAACTCCTAGCCTGGTTAAACTCCTAGCCTGGTTAAACTCCTAGCCTGGTTAAACTACTAGCCTGGTTAAACTCCTAGCCTGGTTAAACTACTAGCCTGGTTAAACTCCTAGCCTGGTTAAACTCCTAGCCTGGTTAAACTACTAGCCTGGTTAAACTCCTAGCCTGGTTAAACTCCTAGCCTGGTTAAACTCCTAGCCTGGTTAAACTACTAGCCTGGTTAAACTCCTAGCCTGGTTAAACTCCTAGCCTGGTTAAACTACTAGCCTGGTTAAACTCCTAGCCTGGTTAAACTACTAGCCTGGTTAAACTCCTAGCCTGGTTAAACTACTAGCCTGGTTAAACTCCTAGCCTGGTTAAACTCCTAGCCTGGTTAAACTACTAGCCTGGTTAAACTCCTAGCCTGGTTAAACTACTAGCCTGGTTAAACTCCTAGCCTGGTTAAACTCCTAGCCTGGTTAAACTCCTAGCCTGGTTAAACTCCTAGCCTGGTTAAACTACTAACCTGGTTAAACTACTAGCCTGGTTAAACTCCTAGCCTGGTTAAACTACTAGCCTGGTTAAACTCCTAGCCTGGTTAAACTACTAGCCTGGTTAAACTCCTAGCCTGGTTAAACTCCTAGCCTGGTTAAACTACTAGCCTGGTTAAACTCCTAGCCTGGTTAAACTCCTAGCCTGGTTAAACTACTAGCCTGGTTAAACTCCTAGCCTGGTTAAACTACTAGCCTGGTTAAACTACTAGCCTGGTTAAACTCCTAGCCTGGTTAAACTACTAGCCTGGTTAAACTCCTAGCCTGGTTAAACTCCTAGCCTGGTTAAACTCCTAGCCTGGTTAATCTCCTAGCCTGGTTAAACTCCTAGCCTGGTTAAACTACTAGCCTGGTTAAACTACTAGCCTGGTTAAACTCCTAGCCTGGTTAAACTCCTAGCCTGGTTAAACTACTAGCCTGGTTAAACTACTAGCCTGGTTAAACTACTAGCCTGGTTAAACTCCTAGCCTGGTTAAACTACTAGCCTGGTTAAACTCCTAGCCTGGTTAAACTACTAGCCTGGTTAAACTCCTAGCCTGGTTAAACTCCTAGCCTGGTTAAACTACTAGCCTGGTTAAACTCCTAGCCTGGTTAAACTCCTAGCCTGGTTAAACTACTAGCCTGGTTAAACTCCTAGCCTGGTTAAACTCCTAGCCTGGTTAAACTCCTAGCCTGGTTAAACTACTAGCCTGGTTAAACTCCTAGCCTGGTTAAACTACTAGCCTGGTTAAACTACTAGCCTGGTTAAACTCCTAGCCTGGTTAAACTACTAGCCTGGTTAAACTCCTAGCCTGGTTAAACTCCTAGCCTGGTTAATCTCCTAGCCTGGTTAAACTCCTAGCCTGGTTAAACTACTAGCCTGGTTAAACTACTAGCCTGGTTAAACTCCTAGCCTGGTTAAACTCCTAGCCTGGTTAAACTACTAGCCTGGTTAAACTACTAGCCTGGTTAAACTACTAGCCTGGTTAAACTCCTAGCCTGGTTAAACTACTAGCCTGGTTAAACTCCTAGCCTGGTTAAACTCCTAGCCTGGTTAATCTCCTAGCCTGGTTAAACTCCTAGCCTGGTTAAACTACTAGCCTGGTTAAACTACTAGCCTGGTTAAACTCCTAGCCTGGTTAAACTCCTAGCCTGGTTAAACTACTAGCCTGGTTAAACTACTAGCCTGGTTAAACTCCTAGCCTGGTTAAACTACTAGCCTGGTTAAACTCCTAGCCTGGTTAAACTCCTAGCCTGGTTAAACTACTAGCCTGGTTAAACTACTAGCCTGGTTAAACTCCTAGCCTGGTTAAACTCCTAGCCTGGTTAAACTACTAGCCTGGTTAAACTCCTAGCCTGGTTAAACTACTAGCCTGGTTAAACTACTAGCCTGGTTAAACTCCTAGCCTGGTTAAACTACTAGCCTGGTTAAACTCCTAGCCTGGTTAAACTACTAGCCTGGTTAAACTACTAGCCTGGTTAAACTACTAGCCTGGTTAAACTCCTAGCCTGGTTAAACTACTAGCCTGGTTAAACTACTAGCCTGGTTAAACTACTAGCCTGGTTAAACTACTAGCCTGGTTAAACTACTAGCCTGGTTAAACTCCTAGCCTGGTTAAACTACTAGCCTGGTTAAACTACTAGCCTGGTTAAACTACTAGCCTGGTTAAACTACTAGCCTGGTTAAACTCCTAGCCTGGTTAAACTACTAGCCTGGTTAAACTACTAGCCTGGTTAAACTACTAGCCTGGTTAAACTCCTAGCCTGGTTAAACTACTAGCCTGGTTAAACTCCTAGCCTGGTTAAACTACTAGCCTGGTTAAACTACTAGCCTGGTTAAACTCCTAGCCTGGTTAAACTACTAGCCTGGTTAAACTCCTAGCCTGGTTAAACTACTAGCCTGGTTAAACTACTAGCCTGGTTAAACTCCTAGCCTGGTTAAACTACTAGCCTGGTTAAACTACTAGCCTGGTTAAACTCCTAGCCTGGTTAAACTACTAGCCTGGTTAAACTCCTAGCCTGGTTAAACTACTAGCCTGGTTAAACTCCTAGCCTGGTTAAACTACTAGCCTGGTTAAACTACTAGCCTGGTTAAACTACTAGCCTGGTTAATCTCCTAGCCTGGTTAAACTACTAGCCTGGTTAAACTACTAGCCTGGTTAAACTACTAGCCTGGTTAAACTCCTAGCCTGGTTAAACTACTAGCCTGGTTAAACTACTAGCCTGGTTAAACTACTAGCCTGGTTAATCTCCTAGCCTGGTTAAACTACTAGCCTGGTTAAACTACTAGCCTGGTTAAACTACTAGCCTGGTTAATCTCCTAGCCTGGTTAAACTACTAGCCTGGTTAAACTACTAGCCTGGTTAAACTCCTAGCCTGGTTACACTCCTAGCCTGGTTAAACTACTAGCCTGGTTAAACTACTAGCCTGGTTAAACTCCTAGCCTGGTTACACTCCTAGCCTGGTTAAACTCCTAGCCTGGTTAAACTACTAGCCTGGTTAAACTACTAGCCCGGTTAAACTACTAGCCCGGTTAAACTCCTAGCCTGGTTACACTCCTAGCCTGGTTAAACTCCTAGCCTGGTTAAACTCCTAGCCTGGTTAAACTATTAGCCTGGTTAATCTCCTAGCCTGGTTAAACTCCTAGCTTGGTTAAACTACTAGCCTGGTTAAACTCCTAGCCTGGTTAAACTATTAGCCTGGTTAATCTCCTAGCCTGGTTAAACTCCTAGCTTGGTTAAACTACTAGCCTGGTTAAACTATTAGCCTGGTTAATCTCCTAGCCTGGTTAAACTCCTAGCTTGGTTAAACTACTAGCCTGGTTAAACTCCTAGCCTGGTTAAACTACTAGCCTGGTTAAACTCCTAGCCTGGTTAAACTCCTAGCCTGGTTAAACTACTAGCCTGGTTAAACTCCTAGCCTGGTTAAACTCCTAGCCTGGTTAAACTACTAGCCTGGTTAAACTCCTAGCCTGGTTAAACTACTAGCCTGGTTAAACTCCTAGCCTGGTTAAACTCCTAGCCTGGTTAAACTACTAGCCTGGTTACACTCCTAGCCTGGTTAAACTACTAGCCTGGTTAAACTACTAGCCTGGTTACACTCCTAGCCTGGTTAAACTACTAGCCTGGTTAAACTCCTAGCTTGGTTAAACTACTAGCCTGGTTAAACTCCTAGCCTGGTTAAACTCCTAGCCTGGTTAAACTACTAGCCTGGTTAAACTCCTAGCCTGGTTAAACTACTAGCCTGGTTAAACTCCTAGCCTGGTTAAACTCCTAGCCTGGTTAAACTACTAGCCTGGTTACACTCCTAGCCTGGTTAAACTACTAGCCTGGTTAAACTCCTAGCCTGGTTAATCTCCTAGCCTGGTTAAACTCCTAGCCTGGTTAAACTCCTAGCCTGGTTAAACTACATGGTGAAGGCAGCGTTCAGTCTGGTTTAACCGAATAATGTAATCCTAGAGTTGTTCCTCATCATGTGGCCCGACCTGGAAAGACTCTGATTATAACTCTGGTTGTAGGCAAGCTATAACTAGGGACCAGAGTTTTTCCTGGTTTGCATCCCAAATGGCACCCAATTCCCTTTATTGTGCACTACTTTTGACCAGGGTCCATAAGGCTCTAGTAGTGCATCATATAGGGGAATAGGGTGCCATTTGGTACAGCCACCTGGCTGTAGGCCCTTCCAATAGGGACAGACCCCTGGCTGTATGGCCTTCCAATAGGGACAGACCCCTGGCTGTAGGGCCTTCCAATAGCGACAGACCCCTGGCTGTAGGGCCTTCCAATAGGGACAGACGCCTGGCTGTATGGCCTTCCAATAGGGACAGACCCCTGGCTGTAGGGCCTTCCAATAGGGACAGACCCCTGGCTGTAGGCCCTTCCAATAGGGACAGACCCCTGGCTGTATGGCCTTCCAATAGGGACAGACCCCTGGCTGTAGGTCCTTCCAATAGGGACAGACTCCTGGCTGTAGGCCCTTCCAATAGGGACAGACCCCTGGCTGTAGGCCCTTCCAATAGGGACAGACCCCTGGCTGTAGGGCCTTCCAATAGGAACAGACCCCTGGCTGTAGGCCCTTCCAATAGGGACAGACCCCTGGCTGTAGGGCCTTCCAATAGGAACAGACCCCTGGCTGTAGGCCCTTCCAATAGGAACAGACCCCTGGCTGTAGGCCCTTCCAATAGGAACAGACCCCTGGCTGTAGGGCCTTCCAATAGGAACAGACCCCTGGCTGTAGGCCCTTCCAATAGGGACAGACCCCTGGCTGTAGGGCCTTCCAATAGGAACAGACCCCTGGCTGTAGGCCCTTCCAATAGGAACAGACCCCTGGCTGTAGGCCCTTCCAATAGGAACAGACCCCTGGCTGTAGGGCCTTCCAATAGGAACAGACCCCTGGCTGTAGGCCCTTCCAATAGGAACAGACCCCTGGCTGTAGGCCCTTCCAATAGGGTTCCATTTGGGACATACCCCTGGCTGTAGGGCCTTCCAATAGGGACAGACCCCTGGCTGTAGGCCCTTCCAATAGGGACATACCCCTGGCTGTAGGGCCTTCCAATAGGGACATACCCCTGGCTGTAGGGCCTTCCAATAGGAACAGACCCCTGGCTGTAGGCCCTTCCAATAGGAACAGACCCCTGGCTGTAGGCCCTTCCAATAGGGTTCCATTTGGGACATACCCCTGGCTGTAGGCCCAAGCCTTCCAACCCTGGCTCTGAGTAACCAAACCAGCTGGGACTCTCCCTGTGCCACTTTATGATTTCACTCACTTGACTTCTAGAAAGACAAGCAAACGTTACTGAGGGGCCGGTGACCTCATCATCCCAGCCTTCCTGTTATTTCAGCTTAGGCTTTTCTCACAGTCCACTGTAGAGGTGCCTATAGGGGACAAGTTACTGCAGGGCCTCTCTGATTCTGAGAATGGAGTGTGTGTGTGAAAGAGAGCCTGGGAGAGAGGGAGGGAAGGGGGGGGTTGTGTTTAAACTCCTTGACATCAGGGTTTGCTTGGGTGTCAGTGTGTGAGTCTGTAGAGCTACATCCTCCTCAGTCTGATCCAACTAGCACACGCTAAGGCCTGCATGCACTTCACAAATCACTGCAGACCAAACTATTATTTACTCATCTCTCCCCACGCTCTCTCTCGCTCCTCTCTCTCCAGCCCCACGCTCCTCTCTCTCTCCCCTCTCTCTCCATGCTCCCTCTCTCTTTCACTCTCTCTCCATTCTCCGTTGTCAGGCTGTGGGTGCAATCAATGGAGGTTGCAATGCAGGAGGATTTCTCCAAAGGGGTTGAGATTGTTTTCAGGGGAGCAGGTTTGGAGCGGGTGCAGGAGTCTTACTGTCTCTCCTCTACACTCTGTAATATCAGTGCTCCACACTAGGGGAATGTGAAGCTATAAAGCACTCTGCTATATGAGAAATGGCCTCCTCTTTGTCAGGCGTGTGGTGTGAGGGAGGGTTAGGCCCAGCTCAGCTCAGCCTCTACTCTGCAGCTCTCTCCTCTCCTGGGAAGTGCCCTATAAATCTCCCCACTCTTATCCCTGTGCTGTATTGATGAGCTCTGGCTAGGGCAAAGGAAGAGGAGGGAGAGTTAGGTTGAAGAGGTGGAGGGAGAGTTGGGGACTGGAGGTGAAGAGCAAGACGGGGGAGAGGGAGTGGATTTGGGGGAGTTGTGAAATTAACTTAACCACCACTTGGTTCACTTCATACTAAAAAAAACTTTATTCAGTTCTAACAAGTTCCTTCCTTAGGATTGACCCATTATTGAACTTTTAAAAAAATTAGCCCTTCATATAAATTTATTTTGAGAAGAAACCTTGAAAAGAGACTTCAAGTCCCACTGTCATTGAATATTATACATGTGCATCTGTAAACACACACTCAGCTCCTACGCCCTGAAACAGTAAAAACAACAACGGACCCCCTCCACTGCAAGCAACCTTCCACCTCGACGCAACTCTTGCTATAACAAATTCCATGAGCCACTGTATTCACCGCAGTGGTGTTGGATATCCATACCGACACAACATCTACAATCTTCAGCTGCACACCTACAGTACACACTGTTGCCTTTTATTGCACTGTGCTGATTAGGAGTGTCACATCCATACGTCTAAAGATGGCTTTCAGGCTCACGTATCTCCTGTATCAGGCCGTTCACACTACGGCTATGTTCCAAATGGCACCCTATTTTATCTGTAGTGCACTTCTTTTCACCAGAGCCTTATGGGCCTTGATCAAAAGTAGTGCACCGTGAAATAATGGTGCTTTTTGGGACACAGCCTGTATCAGGTACCCGATCAGGCAGACACACAGCAGGAAAGCTCTGCCTTGTGACTTTTCCCAAGAACCCCCACTTGGACCCTTTGTAATAAAAATGACACTAGGGATGGTTTTGGGGGGAGCGGGTGAAGATCTGTCTTCATCTGCAGGATGATGCTGAGAGCTAGCGTGTCATTTCTTTGACCTCTGAACTCCCTGCAGGACAATCGGTCACTGCCACAGTTCCTCCAATGAGCTCAAAGTTCGCCAAATGAACTGCTACTGCTCTGTGTTGGACTTAAACAGCAAGTTTGAACAGAACTTCATTTACAAAAGGCATCCATTTTCATAAAATTATTTTTTATTACAATTTTTTTAAAGACAAATCAACAAAACAGTCATACAGAACATAAATAGTTTCCTTGCTGCCAGACATACTCAAATAACACAATAGATAACATATTTCCAGAATACTGTTCTCAGTGCAGATAATAGATTCGTATAGGAGTATAATGATGACTTGAAGCTCTATGGCGGTGGTCATCAAGTCCTTGGTCCTGGAGAGCTACAGGGTGTGATAATGCTGGGTTGGAACAAAGGTCTGTACAACGCTCCAGGACCTGAGCTGGTGACCACAGGTAAATATACAACGTTTTTGCTTGATTCATTTGCAACCTCTATCCTCATCTCCTCTGATCTTTTCAAATGTGTTTTGAGGAGACGGCAAGGAATGAAGGTCACAAAGAATAAAGGAAAGACTAAAGAGATGCTGGGTAAAGTCTAAACCAAAATGAAGCCTTCACTCTTAAGAGTATCCATTTTAAAAAGCCGAGCTTCACCACATTGGGGTACATGCAGACAGGATCATTGATCAATGTGTTGACTGGGATGGTCTTAGTGTCCGTGTGTCAGAATGATCAAGAGAAAAATATCCCAAAAAGAGCGGCATAATTGACATGACAGGGTTGAGGGTAACGATAGTTGTTTTTCACTTTGGTCCTGAAACGAGAGAAAACAGGTTGTAAACAGTTGAACTTGGATACTCGAGGCAGTCAGTGTTACATTGTTATGTGGCCCTGAGATACATGCAGTAAAATGAAGGACTGAAAGACTGAAGAACTGTAGAGGTGTGGATGAAGACTTCATCGCTCTCTCTATTTGTCTGAGCGTAAAACTCAAGTGCTTGTAATGGACTCCACATGTGTATAATTGAACCAAACACCCCTGTCACCACAAACACACTGCAGCTTCTATAATGCTAACCAGAGACTACGGAGCCATAGAAAACAGAGAGTGGGGAGAGCTGAAATCTTGGGAGATTTAAAAATGTAGATATTTTGTTGTTGTTGACAAACTGTGTGAAAGGGTGTGTGACTCTCGTTGCTCTGTGGTAGATCTCAACCGACGAGGGACGCCTATGCCAGGTATAATAACTGCACTCTCACGACCCTTTTCCCCCTCAGTCCTGAAGTGCCACCCTCCCCAAACATTTACTTAGCAGGCTGACATTTAAAAATTCCCTCCCCAGGGTAGAAGGTCCGTCCTGGAGTACCAGAGAGGGGGGGGGGGGGGGGGGGTCCATATCCATGGATAGGCCAAGTTGTCCTTGACTGGGTGTTTGCCTTTACCCCCCATAGGTCATACAAGCTACAGAGTGGTGCAAAACCACACAACCTTGGGATCTGGTTCACTTTTAGTGTTAGAGACGTTCAGAGTTTGTCTTTCCACTTGACTGTGTACATGTCATTTTGTATTTTTTTTATTTAACTCGGCAAGTCAGTTAAGAACAAATTCTTATTTACAATGACGTCCTAGGAACAGTGGGTTAACTGCCTTGTTCAGGGGCAGAACGACAAATATTGGGTTGCTAATTTCTGGGAACGTTCAATAGATTGGAAAGATGTAGAAGGCCAAAACATCAATCTTTTAAACTTGTTTAATAAAACTAGAGAGTGTTGCACCTTTTCAATAGATTCCCTGGTTTTCCTGAAATCCCGGTTGGAGGATTCACAGAATTATGAGGTAATAAGCAGGAAATCCAGAATCCTCCAGCCACGATTTCTGGAAAACCAGGGCATTTATTGAAAGTTCGAGAATTTCGCAACCCTATACAGATGTAATAATTAGACAATGAAATTGACATTAGTACAGGGGTAGGTGGAAAGACATACAAACTGTTACACAGTGAATAATCATTTGTGGACAGACTACGTAACATACGTTTAGTGTACAAAACAATAGACTAACCAGGTGAATCCAAGTGAAAGCTATGATCCCATAGGAACTCCTGGGTGGCGCAGTGGTGTAAGGCACTACATCGCAGTGCTAGCTGTGCCACCTTAAATGATGGGTTCGAGCCCAGGCTCTGTCGCAGCCGGCCGCGACCGGGAGGCCCATGGGGCGGCGCACAATTGGCCCAGCGTTGTCCGGGTTAGGGAGGGTTTGGCCGGCAGGGATATCCTTGTCTCTTGTGGCGGGCCGGGCGCAGTGCATGCTGACCAGGTCGCCAGGTGTACGGTGTTTCCTCCGACACATTGGTGCGGCTGGCTTCTGGGATGGATGTGCGTTGTGTCAAGAAGCAGTGCGGCTTGGTTGGGTTGTGTTTCGGAGGACGCATGGCTCTCGACCTTCGCCTCTCCCGAGTCCGTACGGGAGTTGCAGCGATGAGACAAGACTGTAACAATTGGATACCACGAAATTGGGGAGAAAAAAGGGGGTAGAAAAAAAAGAAAGCGATGATCCCTTATTGATGTCACTTGTTAAATCCACTTCAATCAGTGTAGATGAAGGGGAGGAGACGGCTTAAAGAATGATTTTTATGTATGTATGTGTGCCATTCAGAGGGTGAATGGGCAAGACAAAAGATTGTGCCTTTGAACGGGGTATGGTAGTAGGTGCACCGGTATGAGTGTGTCAAGTACTGCAACACTACTGGGTTTTTCACGCTCAACAGTTTCCTGTGTGTATCAAGAATGGTCCACCACCCAAAGGACATCCAGCCAACTTGACAACAGTGGGAAGCATTAGGCGTCAACATGGGCCAGCATCCCTGTGGAACGCTTTCGACACCTTGTAGAGTTCATGCCCCGACCAATTGAGGCTGTTCAACTCAATATTAGGAAGGTGTTCCTAATGTTTTGTACACAGAGAACATGTAAATGGTAGCTGATGATGTTACATACGATTTTAGTTCTGAGTTTCCACAATTACACAGTGAATGACTCACCAAAGCCTATTGTCTATCTAACTAACACGTTACTAGTGTAGTTACCTTCAGGGAGACATCTGGGTTCTTCTGTAAGTCTCATTGGTGATGGAGAGGCGTGTGAGTCTGGCACCGTAGTAGTCCACTATGTAGTCAGACTTATCTGACGGACCCACAATCTAAAGGAAGGAACGAGAAAAGACATCAGGGTACAGACCGTGAAATCCTGGGTACAGCAGGTAACACATATCTGGCAATCACAGCTGAGGGGGACCAGTGACAGCACTCCACCTACTGACCCCAGACCAACAGCACTCCACCTACTGGATTCCAGGCCAACAGCACTCCACCTACTGACTCCAGGCCAATAGCACTCCACCTACTGACTCCAGGCCAATAGCACTCCACCTACTGACTCCAGGCCAATAGCACTCCACCTACTGACTCCAGGCCAATAGCACTCCACCTACTGACTCCACGCCAACAGCACTCCACCTACTGACTCCACGCCAACAGCACTCCACCTACTGACTCCAGGCCAACAGCACTCCACCTACTGACCAACAGCACTCCACCTACTGACTCCAGGCCAACAGCACTCCACCTACTGACCAATAGCACTCCACCTACTGACTCCAGACCAACAGCACTCCACCTACTGACTCCAGGCCAATAGCACTCCACCTACTGACTCCAGGCCAATAGCACTCCACCTACTGACTCCAGACCAACAGCACTCCACCTACTGACTCCAGGCCATCAGCACTCCCTCTACTGACTCCAGACCAACAGCACTCCACCTACTGACCAATAGCACTCCACCTACTGACTCCAGACCAATAGCACTCCACCTACTGACTCCAGACCAACAGCACTCCACCTACTGACTCCAGGCCAACTCCAGGCCAACAGCACTCCACCTACTGACCAATAGCACTCCACCTACTGACTCCAGACCAACAGCACTCCACCTACTGACTCCAGGCCAATAGCACTCCACCTACTGACTCCAGGCCAACAGCACTCCACCTACTGACTCCAGGCCAACAGCACTCCACCTACTGACTCCAGACCAACAGCACTCCACCTACTGACTCCAGACCAACAGCACTCCACCTACTGACTCCAGACCAACAGCACTCCACCTACTGACTCCAGACCAACAGCACTCCACCTACTGACTCCAGACCAACAGCACTCCACCTACTGACTCCAGGCCAACAGCACTCCACCTACTGACTCCAGGCCAACAGCACTCCACCTACTGACTCCAGACCAACAGCACTCCACCTACTGACTCCAGGCCAACAGCACTCCACCTACTGACTCCAGGCCAACAGCACTCCACCTACTGACTCCAGGCCAACAGCACTCCACCTACTGACTCCAGGCCAACAGCACTCCACCTACTGACTCCAGACCAACAGCACTCCACCTACTGACTCCAGGCCAACAGCACTCCACCTCCTGACTCCAGGCCAACAGCACTCCACCTACTGATCAATAGCACTCCACCTACTGACTCCAGACCAACAGCACTCCACCTACTGACTCCAGGCCAATAGCACTCCACCTACTGACTCCAGACCAACAGCACTCCACCTACTGACTCCAGGCCATCAGCACTCCCTCTACTGACTCCAGACCAACAGCACTCCACCTACTGACCAATAGCACTCCACCTACTGACTCCAGACCAACAGCACTCCACCTACTGACTCCAGGCCAACAGCACTCCACCTACTGACTCCAGGCCAACAGCACTCCACCTACTGACCAATAGCACTCCACCTACTGACTCCAGACCAACAGCACTCCACCTACTGACTCCAGGCCAATAGCACTCCACCTACTGACTCCAGGCCAACAGCACTCCACCTACTGACTCCAGGCCAACAGCACTCCACCTACTGACTCCAGACCAACAGCACTCCACCTACTGACTCCAGACCAACAGCACTCCACCTACTGACTCCAGGCCAACAGCACTCCACCTACTGACTCCAGGCCAACAGCACTCCACCTACTGACTCCAGACCAACAGCACTCCACCTACTGGACTCCAGGCCAACAGCACTCCACCTACTGGACTCCAGACCAACAGCACTCCACCTACTGACTCCAGACCAACAGCACTCCACCTACTGACTCCAGACCAACAGCACTCCACCTACTGACTCCAGGCCAACAGCACTCCACCTACTGACTCCAGGCCAACAGCACTCCACCTATTAACTCCAGACCAACTTCAGCTAGGCTACCACTCAACTATGATGCATTCCAACCTATATTTAATCCATAGCAGATAGTGGCTTTAGTGATCGGGTTTTCAGAAGTGGGTTTGATTTTCACAACAACGTATGCCGGCCTGGAAACCCACTACCTTGAATTTTTTTAATCCCATGCCTGACACACAGCTCCCTCCGTTCACGTTCCATCTATCTATCACATCTGTCTAGCTCCTCCTCTGCCCAGTTTGAGAGTAAATTGGAAAATTCCCCAACATCATTCATCTGGTGTGGACCTCGGTCTTTCAATAGAGAAAGAGAGAGAGAGAGAGAGCGAGAAGCCTCAAACAAACGCCGTCCGGTCTCCTTTCCTCTAGCCCCGTCCAGCCAGAATCTATTAATAATAATCCCAGGTATTTATTCATTAGTTCAACTTCTCACAAATGCATTTGCCTGCTCCGACGTTGCGCTTAGTCACAATAGTTAGCCTTTCAAATATAGGGCAGCCGCGAAGGTTAAATGGGTTCTCCGGACACGCAGAACTCTTTATCAAAAGTGTCACTCTTTCTAAAAGGTGAGAGAGCCCAGACGCAGCGTATACATCTAATTGAGAATGTAAGTGTTGCGCTGGGGCGTGCCAGCCAAAGCAGCTTAAAAGCATTCCTCTCCCAGGCCCTTCAATAATACATTAGGAGAACAATAAACAGTGTGACGGTCGCCTCGTTTAATCAAAGTGGCCGAACGGACGCTGCTGCCGTTTTCAAACGAAATCGCGAATTTATACAGGCCTGCTACACAGTCGGATGTAGTGTAGAACTGGAGAGGAAGAGGAAGGGGGTAAATAGAGGAAGAGGGGTATTCTGTTTCTTTGAAGGGCGTATTATGATTTGTGTTTTGGTCTCAGATGTGATACAGGGTGACTCCAGCAGCATAGGCCTTGGTTGAAATATAATTCAAGATGAAGGCATACAGTCCTAAAACTACACACACCACCACTAGTCTATATGACAAACTAACACGGGAAAAAAACTATGAATCCCAAACAAATAAGCCTACTTTTCATTATAAACACCTCCCACCATGTTGACTGAGTTAAATCTGAAGGTTTGCTCTATATGCTGATGCTTGTCGTATTCATTAGTCAAATCAAATTGTATTAGTCACATGCGCCGAATACAACAGGTGTTGACCTTAGTGAAATGCTTACTTACGAGCCCCTAACCAACAACACAGTTTAAAAAAATACGGATAAGAATAAGAAATAAAAGTTAAGAGTCAATGTGCAGGGGCACCGGTTAGTTTAAAGTATGTACATGTAGGTAGAGTTATTAAAGTGACTATGCATAGATGATAACAACAGAGAGTAGCAGCGGTGTAAAATAGGGGGGCAATGCAAATAGTCTGGGTAGCCATTTGATTAGATGTTCAGGAGTCTTATGGCTTGGGGTTAGAAGCTGTTTCGAAGCCTATTGGACCTAGACTTGGCGCTCCGGTACCGCTTGCCATGCGGTAGCAGAGAGAACAGTCTATGAGTAGGGTGGCTGGAGTCTCAGACAATTTTTAGGGCCTTCCTCTGACACCGCCTGGTATAGAGGTCCTTGACGGCAGGAAGCTTGGCCCCAGTGATGTACTAGGCCGTACACATTACCCTCTGTAGTGCCTTGCGGTCGGAGGCAGAGCAATTGCCATACCAGGCAGTGATGCAACCAGTCAGGATGCTCTCGACGGTGCAGCTTTAGAACCTTTTGAGAATCTGAGGACAGATGCCAAATCTTTTCATTCTCCTGCAGGGGAATAGGTTTTGTCGTGCCCTCTTCACGACTGTCTTGGTGTGCTTGGACCATGTTAGTTTGTTGGTGAAGCCCTCAACCTGCTCCACTGCAGCCCCGTCGATGAGAATGGGGGCGTGCTTGGTCCTCTTTTTCCTGTAGTTTACAATCATCTACTTTGTCTTGATCACGTTAACGGAGAGGTTCTTGTCCTGGCACCACACGGCCAGGTCTCTGACCTCCTCCCTATAGGCTGTCTCATCGTTGTCGGTGATCAGGCCTACCACTGTTGTGTCATCGGCAAATTTAATGATGGTGGTGTAGTCGTGCCTGGCCATGCAGTCGTGGGTGAACAGGGAGTATAGGAGGGGACTGAGCACGCACCCCTGAGGGGCTCTTGTGTTGAGGATCAGCGTGGCGGATGTGTTGTTACCTACCCTTACCACCTGGGGAAGGCCCATCAGGAAGTCCAGGATCCAGTTGCAGAGGGAGGTGTTTAGTCCCCGGGTCCTTAGCTTATTGATGAGGTTTGAGGTCACTATGGTGCTGAACGCTGAGCTGTAGTCAATGAATAGCATTCTCACATAGGTGTTCCGTTTGTCCAGGTGGGAAAGAGCAGTGTGGAGTGCAATAGAGATTGCATCATCTGTGGATCTGTTGGGGCGGTATGCAAATTGGAGTGGGTCTAGGGTTTCTGGGATAATGGTGTTGATGTGAGCCATGACCAGCCTTTCAAAGCGCTTCATGGCTACAGACGTGAGTGCTACAGGTCAGTAGTCATTTAGGCAGGTTACCTTAGTGTTCTTGGGCACAGGCACTATGGTGGTCTGCTTAAAACATGTTGGTATTACAGACTCGGACAGGGAGAGGTTGAAAATGTCAGTGAAGACACTTGCCAGTTGGTCAGCACATGCTCACAGTACACGTCCTGGTAATCCATTTTGCCCTGTGGCCTTGGGAATGTTGACTTGTTTAAAAGGTCTTACTCACATCGGCTGCGGAGAGTGTGATCACACAGTCTCCCGGAACAGCAGGTGCTCCCATGCATGTTTCAGTGTTATTTGCCTTCAAGCGAGCATATAAGTAGTTTAGCTCATCTGGTAGGCTCGTGTCACTGGGCACCTCTCGGCTGTGCTTCCCTTTGTAGGCTGTAATGGTTTGCGAGTCCTGCCACACCCAACGAACGTCAGGGCTGTTGTAGTACGATTCAATCTTGGTCCTGTATTGACGCTTTGCCTGTTTGATGGTTCGCCGGAGGGCATAGCGGGTCCGGGTTAGAGACCCGCTCCTTGAAAGCGGCAGCTCTAGCCTTTAGCTCAGTGCGGATGTTGCCTGTAATCCATGGCTTCTGGTTGGGGTATGTACGTACGGTCACTGTGGGGACGACGTCATCGATGCACTTATTGATGAAGCCAATGACTGATGTGGTGTACTACTCAATGCCATCGGAGGAATCCTGGAACATATTCCAGTCTGTGCTAATAAAACAGTCCTGTAGCTTAGCATCCGCTTCCTCTGACCACTTTTTTATTGTTCGAGTCACTGGTGCTTCCTGCTTTAATTTTTGCTTGTAAGCAGGAATTAGGAGGATCGAAATGTGGTTAGATATACCAAATGGATGGCGAGGGAGAGCTTTGTATGCATCTCTGTGTGTGGAGTAGAGGGGGTCCATTTTTTCCCTTCTGGTTGCACATGCTGATAGAAATTTGGTTAAACAGATTTAAGTTTCCCTGCATTAAAGTCCCCGCTACTAGGAGCACCTGGGTGAGCGTTTTCTTGTTTGAGCAGTAGCAAAACGTTTTCAGATAGAAGTTTAGCTAGATCCCTCTACACTTTGGTTCCTAGTGAATAGGACCCATGTTTGGCTTCCCGCTCCCACACTGGTTCCCCAATGAGGACGGAGAGGGGTAAGAGGGGTGAGCTGAGGCCCTAACAGGATGAAAAATGGATTGGCTTCTCTCCCTGTCAGGCTCTGTGGACTAAACAGGTTAGGGGGGTCCTGTGGGAACGAGGGACGGGGGGGAGAGAAGTCCTTCTGCGAAAACAAACCAGTCTCATTAACCCCCATTTATAGAGAGCTTAGTGCTGAGAAGAGCAGAGAGCTGCGGCTGCACTGATTGAGACACAGGTGCCCTCTGAATACAAACAGATATTCACGCACGCACACACACTCCTCCTGACTGGCTTGGCTATGATTCTGCGCAATGTTCCATGGTTTACTCTGATTGGAGTGTGTGAAGCATGACCATTGTAGCAAAGCCCAGGCTGCTCTGTGATGAAAAAATGTGCTCCACTTCCTTGATTACCATCACTGTTAGTGGGAGAAAGAGCTACTGTTTATACATGAGACTGTGCCCAAATTGAGCAACTTGTTTTTGAAATCTTAGAAGTTGTTTTGAAATCTTACAATTATCAAACTTGTATGAAATCCATTCGATTCTGATAGCACAGTTGTTCCCTAACTCACTTTGCAGTGTAACCCAACTCACCTTTTGTTGTCTTTTGACCAACCAATGTAATCATCAGCTGTGACCCAAAAGGAGTCAGCTTCTACCCAACATTAGGGAAATACTGACCTAACCCACCCTTGTCATCAACACACCACATAAACCATTCCTTTCATGGTTACTGTGAAAAGAGCATCTTCACAGACATAACCAACAGATAAGAGGGATTACTTAACAGCTCTGTGTTGCACAGCTGTCCCCTGAACGCCACTCACCTGCATTGAGATCAACATGAAATCCACCAAGCTCCCAATCCCACAGAAACCAACTGTGCAGAATTTGAGCAGCCCTAGAGAGAGAGACATGTTGGAGTTAAATAGGGTATACATCAGGGAGGGCTCTCCAACCCTGTTACTGGAGAGCTACCCTCCTGTAGGTTTACACCAGGGCTCTCCAACCGTGTTACTGGAGAGCTACCCTCCTGTAGGTTTACACCAGGGCTCTCCAACCCTGTTACTGGAGAGCTACCCTCCTGTAGGTTTACACCAGGGCTCTCCAACCCTGTTACTGGAGAGCTACCCTCCTGTAGGTTTACACCAGGGCTCTCCAACCGTGTTACTGGAGAGCTACCCTCCTGTAGGTTTACACCAGGGCTCTCCAACCCTGTTACTGGAGAGATACCCTCCTGTAGGTTTACACCAGGGCTCTCCAACCGTGTTACTGGAGAGCTACCCTCCTGTAGGTTTACACCAGGGCTCTCCAACCCTGTTACTGGAGAGCTACCCTCCTGTAGGTTTACACCAGGGCTCTCCAACCCTGTTACTGGAGAGCTACCCTCCTGTAGGTTTACACCAGGGCTCTCCAACCCTGTTACTGGAGAGCTACCCTCCTGTAGGTTTACACCAGGGCTCTCCAACCCTGTTACTGGAGAGCTACCCTCCTGTAGGTTTACACCAGGGCTCTCCAACCCTGTTACTGGAGAGGTACCCTCCTGTAGGTTTACACCAGGGCTCTCCAACCCTGTTACTGGAGAGCTACCCTCCCGCAGGTTTTCGCTCCAACCCCAGTTGTAACTAACCTGATTCACCTTCTCAACCTGTTAATTATTAGAATCAGGTGTGCTAGATTCGGGTTGGAGTGGAAAACCTACAGGCCTGTAGCTCTCCAGGAACAGGGTTGGAGAGCCCTGGTATAAAGCTTTATAGGGTACTCCATGCCTCTTTAAAGTTGGCATAAATAAAACCCTGCGTGCCCCTAATCATTATTTGCTAGCTATTGTGTGAGCGACGCTTTGTTGCTTACATGAAAACTCTCCAATCCAGGCGACTGGGCAAGGTTTCAGTTTATTCCCCATGTTCGGTTCCAACTTTGCCCATGTGTGGCTGAATGGGAAACTTGCGAGGCAAAGGTGAATGATATTGAACGCTTTCACTGCTGGGCGGCGGAGTGGAGAGGCTATGTGGGTATGTGTGTGTTGGTTGTTTAGTTGTTTACTGCTTGATTTGCTTTCAGAGGGAAGTCAACTTTGTGTCCAAAACAACTGAGGATTGGGAATAACAGGTCTTTATCGTTGAGAGGAGCAGTGAAGAAGAGTAAACATGAATGTGTGCAGCTGAGGGTGTGAATTGGATGTATGAAAACACAGAGCACGGCGAGCAGGTCATTCAACTAAACACATCATCCTGTCAACATTCACACTGTCACTAGCTTACGACATAACTATGTAACATAACTGCAAGGTAGACCCGGGGATGACACTACTGCATGTCTGGGCGTACTCACTGCATTACTGGGCAATGACTACTGGCACTCACTAGCTCACTGCCACACACACACACACACACACTGAATTGCAGGCAAATTATGGAAACGCCAACTCTTGTAATTAAAACATAATTACTCCAAATAATTGTTAACACTATTGTAAATTGCTCCATTGGAGGTAACAGGGGTAGCTTTGTTGATTCCAGGGTGGACGTTTTTAAAAACGATGCCAGTCGGGTGGCTCCTCTACAAAGCAGAAGCCCACTTAATAACCCACCGTTCCATGGTGATGCCCGAGCCAACCGTGCCAAACCAGGCCAGGTGTTGCTCAGTGCAGCCTCTAAAGCCGACTCATGCCCGTCCGCAGTGTGGCTCTGCGATGCCAAAGTACTCCATGCTAGTTGGAAAAACTAAAACCCCCCCCAAAAAACAAGGCAGGGCTTTCAGCCACCAGCCACGGTAATCTTGCAGGTGCCTAATTAAGAACAAGAATAAAGGAAAGGGACAAAAAGAGGAAGAAACAGCAGTGTGTTTCACTCCAGTGTCTGGGTTTACCACTGTTTTATAATGCCATGTAATAGTGGTTTCTTTCAGGTCCTCACAGGAAGTAGTGACCCTCTGTTTCTTATAGACCTGCTTCATTGATTAATGCTCAACTCTGATAAATGGTCTTCTTCATACTAATCCACAAACATGTAAGTTGTGTTTCTGTCCAAAACCAGCAGATCTTTTCAAACTCTCATATAAAAAACATGATAAATAAATCCAATAAATGAATGGGTAGCTAGTCATGCATTTCAACATGTGTTCTTCCTTTTCTAACAAAAACAATTACAAAGAAAATATTTCATTGTATTTAGACCGGTATGTTAGCAGCAGATATGATTTGAAAATGAATATACTTATAAATATAATATCCATTGCACCCCCATGTCAGTTGTTGAGAGTGTACAGCAATAACAACAGTCAGACTGTACCTAAAGCTGGGTATCCCAGGTAGAAGCGATCTGCTCCTAACCATCCCAGGAAGAGCGACAGGGCCACCGCTACTTTGTAGGAGTAACCGCTCCTGCAAGGAAATAACATGTTAGCTCAAAACAGTTCAATAATGTTTCACATTTGTACAAAAACATCACATAACTATATGATGGTATATGATTTAGCCTAATCAATATCAATTGAAAATAAAACATGTTCAGGGTCATCATAGCTAAAACGTTTTGCTATGGTATGCCCTAATGAATACAACCCTGATACAGCCTATACAAAACATTAAGAACACCTGCTCTTTCCATGACCGACTGACCAGGTGAATCCAGGTGAAAGCTATGACCCCTTATTGATGTCACGTGTTAAATTCACTTCAAATCAGTGTAGATGAAGGGGAGGAGACGGCTTAAAGACAGATTTTTAAGCCTTTAGACAATTGAGACATGGATTGTGTGTGTGAGCCACTCAGAGGGTGAAAGGTCAAGACAAAAGATGCAAGTGCCTTTAAACGGGGTATGGTGTCAAGAACTGCAATGTTACTGGGTTTTTCACGCTCAACAGTTTCCTGTGTGTATCAAGAATGGTCCGCTACCCAAAGGACATCCAGCCAACTTGACAACTGTGGGAAGCATTGGAGTAAACATGGGTCAGCATCCCTGTGGAACGCTTTCGACACCTTGTAGAGTCCATGCCCCGACAAATTAAGGCTGTTCTAAGGGCAAAGGGGGGTGGTGCAAGTCAATGTTAGGAAATTGTTCCTAATGTTTGGCATACTGGGTGTACATGTGCAACACTTCCACAGTGTCTGGTACTGTACATACACATTCCTGCAAGGGAGGCTTTTGTTAAAGCCCACTTCCTCTCCGCTGAATCGAAACTCTGTCCCATTGGACAAGCGGCAGCTGACGTTTGGAGCAGGTAGGCATTCCACTGAAAACCACAACAGATGGTTTAGGATAAAGCAACACAGAAAAGCAGTTATGTGGGTACCAAATTGTGTAGATTCTGATGGAAATACACATTGATAAAAGTATTACAAAATATTATGACCAGTGGGTGACATGTCTGGCGACAGGTAGCCTAGTGGGTAGTGTGTTGGGCCAATAACCGAAAAGTTGCTGGATCGAATCCCCGAGCTGACAAGGTAAAAATCTGCCATTCTGCCCCTGAACAAGGCAGTTAACCCACTGTTCCGCGGTAGGCTGTCATTGTAAATAAGAATTTGCTCTTAACTGACTTGCCTAGTTAAATAAAGGTTAAATAAATAAAATAAAAATATGCAGGCAATGAAAGAACTGGGACATTTTCAGCTTCCAGGAATTGTGTACAGATCCTTGTGACATTGTGCCGTGCATTATCATGCTGCAACATGAACTGATGGTGGTCGATGAATGGCACGACAATGGGCCTCAGGATCTCTTCACGGTATCTCTGTGCATTCAAATTGCCATTGATAAAATGCAATTGTGTTTGTTGTCTGTAGCTTATGCCTGTCCACACCTTAATCTGACCACCACAATGGGGTACTCTGATCACAACGTTGACATTAGCAAACCGCTCGACCACACGATGCTGTCTGTCATCTGCCCGGGACAGTCGTAAACGGGGATTTATCCATGAAGAGCACACTTCTCCAGTGTGCCAGTGGTCATTGAAGGTGAGCAGTCTGTTATGATGCCAAACTGCAGTCAGGTCAAGACACTGGTGAGGACGACGAGCTTCCCCGAAACGGTTTCTGACAGTTGGCGCAGAAATTCTTCAGTTGTGCAAACCCACAGCTTCATCACCTGTCCGGGTGGTTGGTCTCATCCCACAGGTGAAGAAAGTGGATATGAGGGTTCTGGGCTGGCGTGGTTACATGTGTTCTGCAGGTGTGAGGCCAATTGGACGTAATGCCAAATTCTCTAAAACAACACTTATGGTCGAGAAATTAACATTAAATTCTCTGGCAACAGCTCTGGTGGACAATCCTGCAATCAGCATGCCAATTGGACGCTCCCTCACAACTTGAGACATCTGTGGCACTGTATTGTGTTCCAAAACTGCACATTTTAGAATGGCCTTTAATTGTTCCCAGCACAAGGTGCATCTGTGTAATGATCATGCTGTTTAATCAGCTTCCTGATATGCCACACCTGTCAGTTGGATGGATTATCTTGACAAAGCAGAAATGCTCACTAACAGGGATGTAAACAAATTTGTGCACAACATTTGAGAGAAAAAGCTTTTTGTGCGTATGGAACATTTCTGGGATATTTTATTTAAGCTCATGAAACCAACACATTACATGTTGCGTCAAAAAATGTCTTCAGTATATTATACATCACTCAACCAGAACCACTTACCCCAAGCAATCATGTCCTTGCAATTCTCAGGTTCTTGAGTGGCATCGTCTATCCTTGGTTCTTTACAAATATACTTGAACAGTATTAAGGCAACAACAAAATATCAACTGTCATCCACAGAATATTAAATAATGTAACATGATATCTAACAAATTGTGCTTGTCAGGTTGATATACAGTACCAGTCAAAAGTTTGGACACACCTACACAAATCAAAATATATTTTAGATTTTAGATTCTTCAAAGTAGCCATCCTTTGCCTTGATGACAGCTTTGCACAAGCTTGGCATTCTCTCAACCAGCTTCACCTGGAATGCTTTTCCAACAGTCTTGAAGGAGTTCCCACATATGCTGAGCACTTGTTGGCTGCTTTTCCTTCACTCTGTGGTCCAACTCATCCCAAACCATCTCAATTGGGTTGAGGTCGGGTGATTGTGGAGGCCAGGTCATCTGATGCAGCACTCCATCACTATCCTTCTTGGTCAAATAGCCCTTATTTCACTACGCAAGTCAGTTAAGAACAAATTCTTATTTACAATGACGGCCTACCCCGGCCAAACCCGGATGACACTGGGCCAATTATGCGCCGCCCTATTGGACTCCCAATCACGGCTGGTTGTGATACAGCCTGGAATCGAACCAGGGTCTGTAGTGACGCCTTTAGCACTGAGATGCAGTGCCTTAGACCGCTGCGCCACTCGGGAGCCCTCCATCACTCGCCTTTTTGGAAAAATTATCCTTGCACAGCCTGGAGGTGTGTTGGGTCATTGTCCTGTTGAAAAACAAATGATAGTCCCACTAAGCGCAAAACAGATGGGATGGCGTATCGCTGCAGAATGCTGTGGTAGCCATGCTGGTTAAGTGTGCCTTGAATTCTAAATAAATCACAGACTGTGTCACCAGCAAAGCACCCCCACACCATCACACTTCCTCCTCCATGCTTCACGTGGGAACCACACATGGAGATAATCTGTTCACCTGCTCTGCGTCTCACAAAGACACAGCGGTTACACCCCAAAAAATCGCACATTTTGATTCATCAGACCAAAAGACATATTTCCACCGGTCTAATGTCCATTGCTCGTGTTTCTTGGCCCAAGCAAGTCTCCTCTTCTTATGGGTGTCCTTTAGTAGGGGTTTCTTTTAGAGGTCGACCAATTAATCGGAATGGCCGATTAATTAGGGCCGATTTCAAGTTTTCATAACAATCGGAAATCGGTATTTTTGGACACCGATTTAAAAAATATATTTTTTACACCTTTATTTATCCTTTATTTAACTTGGCAAGTCAGTTAAGAACACATTCTTATTTTCAATGACGGCCTAGGAACGGTGGGTTAAGGGGCAGAATGACAGATTTTTACCTTGTTAGCTCGGGGATTTAATCTTGCAACCTTACAGTTAACTAGTCCAACGCTCTAACCACCTGATTACATTGCACTACACGAGGAGACTGCCTGTTACGCGAATGCAGTAAGAAGCCAAGGTAAGTTGCTATCTAGCATTAAACTTATCTTATAAAAAACAATCAATCAATCATAATCACTAGTTAACTACACATGGTTGATGATATTACTCGTTTATCTAGTGTGTCCTGCGTTGCATATAATTGATGCGTTGCGTATTCGCGATAAAGGACTGTCGTTGCTCCAATGTATACCTAACCATAAACATCAATGCCTTTCTTAAAATCAATACACAAGTATATATTTTTAAACCTGCATATTTAGTTAATATTGCCTGCTAACATGACTCGTTGCGAACTGTGAAGACTATTTCTTCCTAACAAAGACAGCCAACCTTGCCAAACGGGGAATGATTTAACAAAAGCGCATTTGCGAAAAAAGCACAATCGTTGTACCTAACCATAAACGTCAATGCATTTCTTAAAATCAATACACAGAAGTATATATTTTTAAACCTGCATATTTAGCTAAAAGAAATCCAGGTTAGCAGGCAATATTAACCAGGTGAAATTGTGTCACTTCTCTTGCGTTCATTGCACGCAGAGTCAGTGTATATGCAACAGTTTGGGCCGCCTAATTTGCCAGAATTTTACGTAATTATGACATAACATTGAAGGTTGTGCAATGTAACAGGAATATTTAGACTTAGGGATGCCACCCGTTAGATAAAATACGGAACGGTTCCGTATTTCACTGAAAGAATAAACGTCTTGTTTTCGTGATGATAGTTTCCGGATTCAACCATATTAATGACCTAAGGCTCGTATTTCTGTGTGTTATTATGTTATAATTAAGTCTATGATTTGATAGAGCAGTCTGACTGAGCGGTGGTAGGCACCAGCAGGCTCGTAAGCATTCATTCAAACAGCACTTTCGTGCGTTTTGCCAGCAGCTCTTCGCTATGCTTCAAGCATTGAGCTGTTTATGACTTCAAGCCTATCAACTCCCGAGATTAGGCTGGTGTAACCGATGTGAAATGGCTAGCTAGTTAGCGGGGTGCGCGCTAATAGCGTTTCAAACGTCACTCGCTCTGAGACTTGGAGTGGTTGTTCCCCTTGCTCTGCATGGGTAACGCTGCTTCGAGGGTGGCTGTTGTCGATGTGTTCCTGGTTCGAGCCCAGGTAGGGGCGAGGAGAGGGATGGAAGCTATACTGTTACACTGGCAATACTAAAGTGCCTATAAGAACATCCAATAGTCAAAGGTATATGAAAATACAAATCGTACAGAGAGAAATAGTCCTATAATTCCTATAACAACTACAACCTAAAACTTCTTACCTGGGAATATTGAAGATGTTAAAAGGAACCACCAGCTTTCATATGTTCTCATGTTCTGAGCAAGGAACTTAAACGTTAGCTTTTTTACATGGCACATACATGGCACATATTGTTGTCTGTAGCTTATGCCTGTCCACACCTTAATCTGACCACCACCACGGGGTACTCTGATCACAACGTTGACAAATGTCCCAGTTCTTTCATTGCCTGCATATTTTTATTTATTTATTATTGCACTTTTACTTTGTTCTCCAACACTTTGTTTTTGCATTATTTAAACCAAATTGAACATGTTTCATTATTTATTTGAGGCTAAATTGATTTTATTGATGTATTATATTAAGTTAAAATAAGTGTTCATTCAGTATTGTTGTAATTGGCATTATTACAAATACATAAAACAAAACAAAAATTATCGTCCGATTAATCTGCTTTTTTTTATCCTCCAATAATCGGTATCGGTGTTGAAAAATCATAATCGACCTCTAGTTTCTTTGCAGCTATTCGACCATAAAGGCCTGATTCACACAGTCTCCTCTGAACAGTTGATGTTGAGATTTGTCTGTTACTTGAACTCTGAAGCATTTATTTGGGCTGCAATTTCTGAGGCTGGTACTCTAATGAACTTATACTCTTCCTTTCCTGTGGCGGTCCTCATGAGAGTCAGTTTCATCATAGCACTTGATGAAACTTTCAAAGTTCTTGAAATTTTCCAGAACGACTGACCTTCCTTTCATCAAGTAACAATGGACTGTTGTTTCTCTGCTTTTTTGAGCTGTTCTTGCCATAATATGGACTTGATCTTTTACCAAATAGGGCTATCTTCTGTATACCACCCTTACCTTGTCACAACACAACTGATTGGCTCAAACACATTAAGAAGGAAATTAACTTTTAACAAGGCACACATGTTAATTGAAATGAATTCCAGGTGACTACCTCAAGAAGCTGGTTGAGAGAATGCCAAGTGTGCAAAGCTGTCATCAAGGCAAAGTGTGGCTACTTTGAAGAATCTCAAATATAAAATGTGTTATTTCACAGTTTTGATGTCTTCACTATTATTCTACAATGTAAAAAAGTAGTAAAACTAAAGAAAAACCCTGGAATGAGTAGGCGTGTACAACCTTTTGACTGGTACTGTATATTCATCCATTCAGTCATCAGCATCGTCCTGAGGAACATATCCACATGACATTACAAAAATACATACCAATGAATAATGGTTGACAGAATAGTAGCGTTAGTTATCTATCTTACACATGCTGTCAATAAAGACCCGAAAACACATCTTGATGAAAAAACAAGACTCTTGCCAAGAGTTAACGTTACATGGAAGATGACAGGTGAATACAGACGAGAAAACATAACTATACTATTCATCTGCTTCAAAATCTGATTAGTTATGTTTTCCAAAAGTACACAACATGCAGGCTTATGTTTGCTAGCTAGCTAAGAAAATGCATGCTAACGTCAGTTAGCCAGGTAACATTAGCTAGCTAGCGTGCATGAAAACCCTGTCATATTTTCGTGATTTGCAAGTAATCACGTGTAAAAGGATATTGTCCCAGGCGTAGACTTTCACAACTATCGACATCATTTGCTAGAACAAATTGGAAATGGCAATACGTACAGTAAAACAAAATGCCCAACGATATGGTCCGTAAAGAAAACAGACGACTTCTGGGAAACGCCATGTTGACAACGCTCCCACTTGGTCACGTGACATCGTTTTTAAAGCGACACCTCTGTCTGAGTATCATCCAAAACCAAAACCTTGTGAATTCGTACCAGTAAGACTTGTTTTCAACTTTAAAAGTAGTTTAACTGAAACATCTGAACAAGTTAAGCTATAAGAGTGTTACAATGCAAGTGGTCAATAGAAATGAAATTAATGTATCCTTGTAGTAGGATAATCTTACCCCATTTGCACACACTGTATATAGATTTTTTTATATTGTGTTATTGACTGTACGTTTGTTTATTCCATGTGTAACTCTATGTTGTTGTTTGTGTCGCACTGCTTTGCTTTATCTTGGCCAGGTCGCAGTTGTAAATGAGAACTTGTTCTCAACTGGCCTACCTGGTTAAATAAAGGTGAAATAAAGTAAAATAGTATACAAAACATGTTAATGCTAGCTAGCAAATCAGTTTCTGTATCGCAACAGCTAGCTAACGTTAGAACAGTAGCTGACTCATTTAAGTTGGCTAGCTACTGACTGTAGCTAGCTGACTCACTGAAGTTAGCGGAACATTTCGAGAAGCTCATTTAAAAGTTGTTTTATGGAGTTATTTGATGTTCAGTCAAAGCTCCTGTTAAAGAGAATCTACACTTACTTAAAACAAAAGTTTAGTTCATACATTTAGACTAGCTATGCTAGTTCGCTGGACAGAAAGAAATGATGATGTGCACCTGCTGATTGTAAAGCAAGTGTTTGCTAACGTTAACTACATCTCTACATTTAGAGGGCTCTCACAGCTTAAACGTAGCTCACTAACAAAGTGATAGTTCAGTGATTTTTGTGGAGCAGTTTCTCCAGTTCGTTATTTTTCTCTCGCCCCACTGATTCGTTTAAAACTTTACATCCTGGTTCAGGTAAGGGGCGGGTTCATTTATAAAATTCCGCTGTACCGGTAAGGTGGAACAAAATCATATCTCTTCCTATAGCTAGATAGTTTAGTAGCTAGTTAGCTAGTTTTATCTTCTTTTGGGTTTAGCTTATACATTTGTTGTGGTTAACTTGAGAAATCTGTGGCATTGTGTTACTTGGCAAATATAAACGTGGCTTAGCTTACCTGTCGAAACTTGTTTACCACTGGTTATGTAAATAGTTAACCCATGCTAATGGCTTGCTGACAGAAGGACAATTGTGTATTTCTCACAAAGATTTGAACGTATACTTTTAGTGTTGTATTGTGAAGTGTTGCAAAAGGGCTGTATTGTGATGATGCTTAGCCAACTTGATGGACCCAGCTCAAAAGCAGTACCACTTTGTACTCTGTAGTAATGGAGGCGATCACTAATTGTTCTTGATAGGCCTTTTATTCGATGCATTGTCATCTGCCTAAAGATGATTAGAATTGTTGTTATGAACTTTGTTTTTCATTTAAACTTGCACTGCTTCCTCACAGGCTGCATCACAAAGATACTCTGAGACCGAGTTAGGACAATGTATGAAAATGTTCCAACAGGTACATTTAAGTCTGCTCCCATTATTGAACTGTTTTATGAACAGTACTGGATAAAAATGTGATACAAATGAACTTTTCCATAATAAACATTGTGTGTGTGTGTGTGTGTGTTTGTGTGCGTGCGTGTACGAGTACATGGGGCTGTGTGTTTATGATGTGTGTGTCAGTCTCCACAGTGGAGCGCCAGCAGATATTGCAGGCTTTGGAGCGGCTGCAGGCCAAGATGGCCCAGAGGGAGGAGTGGACCCACAGTGAGAGGCTGGGGGTGCTGAGGGATGCTCTACAGAGCCCACTGCTAGGACACATCCTCACGCTGCAGCATTCAATCAAACAACTCAAAGACCAGGTAATGATGGATACCTGCAGAGAAAGGGAAAACCTGCTATTAAGACCCATGGCTTGTGAATAGCACTTAGGAGATTTCATTAGTGAGGGAAAGGGGGATACCTTGTCAGTTGTACAACTCAATGCATTCAACTGAATTGTGTTTTCTGTATTTAACCCAACCCCTCTGAATCAGTGAGGTGCCATAATCAACATCCGTGTCTTCGGTGCCTGGGAACAGTGGGTTAACTGCCTTGCACAGGGGCAAACGACAGATTTTTACCTTGTCAGCAACCTTTCGGTTACCGGCCCAATGCTCTAACCACTAGGCTACCTGCCGCCCCCTGTGGCCACTTATGATTATACTATGATTAAGCCAACTGTTCTGCTATTATATGTGGGCTTACATGCAGCAAGACAATGATCCAAAACACACAATCAAGTATATATGAAAATGGCTAAAAAGCAACAAATTTGAAGTTTTGGAATGGAAGTGAAAGACCAGACCTAATCCTAATTGAGATGTTGTGGCAGGACTTGAAATGAGCAGTTCATGCTTGAAAACCCACAAATGTCGCTGAGTTAAAGCATTTTTGCATGGAAGAGTGGTCCAAAATTCCTCCACAGAGACGTGAGAGACTGATTAACAACTATAGGAAGTGTTTGTTGAGTCATTGCAGCTAAAGGTGCCACAACCAGTTATTGAGAGTAAAGGGGCAATACATTTTTCACACAGGGGAATAACTTTGTTTATGAAATTAATGAAATAGGTATGTCATTTGTGTTATTTGTTCACTCAGGTTCCATTTATCTAACATTACAGTAGGTTATGGTTGAAGATCTGAAAACATTCAGTATAAAAAAATATGCAAAAGTAGAGAATTAGAAACGGGGCAAATACTTTTTCACAGCACTTTAGCAACAAATAAACCTTGTTTTGGAATATGTAACATTTTAGATTGTGATGAAATGGTAAAACCACTCAATGTCAGTGTGCTTTAAGTCTACAGAACACAGCATTCTAAACCTTTCACTTGCGCTTAAAAGGAGGCATGGGAAAAACCGCCCAGCCACACTCGAAATCATTTGTATTCAGGTTGCATTGTTATTGACGTAAAAAAAAGAACCCTTGAAATAAACAATCCACATGCCAAATTAAGATAAGGCAATAACCAATGCCTGCCTTCATATTCTAAGTGCTGCGAAGGTCAGCCGAGTGTCTATGAATGCTTCAGGTAAAAACGTATGGCGTGATAGCAAGGCGGAGGTGGCGTAGCGGCTTTCCTGTGCATTTATCAAGCTTTAATATCTACTGGCGGGGCTTGAGTAAGTGCCTTGTCCGAGATGTATTGATGAAATGGTGGGGAAAGGCTGCGCCGTCAGCCCGGGCTAAATAAGCAAGGAGACTGATAACTTTCCACAATGTGAGTCATTAATGCATTACCTGTTTGGGACCGGCCAGAGCTGCTGCAGAGAATTTTATTGCCCCCCCCCCCCTACCCTACAGTAGTGCTAATATGTGAAAGAATGTGGCTTACGGTTGTTGGTGAACGAAAGCAGCTTAGAATGTCAGCCTTTCCTTGGATACTTTTTTTGTGTGGCTTTATCGAATTAGATGTCTCTGAACTATCTTAGTTCACAATCACATTAAATTAAATTATTCTACTGAATTTTTGTAAACAGTAAACAAAGCAGCTCTACCTTAGCTTTCTATGTATCCTCCTCCACTGTGAAATGACACACCAAACCTCCCTCTCCTCCCCCCCAGCTGAACTGCATGCCTCCAGACACCTGCAGTGATTTCAGCTTCTCTAGGAAGGGCCAGCTGATTGTCAGTGCCAGCCGCCCAGCCAGCACGTCCGGCCCCGGCTCTGTGTTGTCCAACGGCTCGGCCCTTGCCTCCCCCGACCAGCTCCAGGGATGGTTCTGCACCTCCGCTAAGGTGGGCGGCTGTACCGGTTCTGCCCCACACACTGCCCACCTGATGCTATGGTCACAGCTAGCTAGGATATTCCACCGTGGAGAGATTATGGTTTTAGAGTAGACTGTCATTTGTGTGTTGGTGTGCTGTAATTGGTGGAGAATCAAGACAATATGGGTTTACATAGTTTTACCTGGGTGTTTTATGTAGGCCAAACAGAGGTTTAATGCTTTTAATTGTTTTACTGCATCAGGGATAGCGTACACAGACGTTTCAGCTTTACAGCCTTCTTCAGTGTATAGGTACAATTTTCTTTCATTCAAAACAGCATTTATAAAGAACAACGGAGGAGCAGCTGGTGCTTCTAATCAGGGTTTCAGCTCATCTGCCAATCCAACACATTGGTTAAATCAGATGGGGTCAAAGAGAGAAAAGAGGGATTCATAAAAGGATGCTTCCCCTGTAGATCGTGTATCTCTTGTAGCACCATAAGGAAATGTTTTAACTTTGTATGCCCTCAGACTTCTAGGACCTATAAGATAAAGTCATGTATAACTTGCACTACTAAAGGAGTTACTTAGATGTTAGTGTTCTTGTAGTAAGATTTATATTGGAAAAACAAAGTACGCCTTGGAGAACATAAATCCACTATTAGACGTCAAGATATCACCTCGCCAGTTGCGAGACACTTTATAGAACAGAATCATTCTGTTAATGAATTGCGTTGAGTCGGGATGGAAAATGTTCATCCAGCAGGTAGAGGAGGTAACTATGACAACAAAATACTGTGGCTATATAAATCACATTCTTTATCTCCACACGGTTTAAACAAAGAATTCGATTTCACCTCCTTCCTATGAGCCACAGTTAATTGTTATACAAGAACACTGTCCATATCAGATTCTGCATTTAGTTCATGAGTTGGCCCCACATGTTTATGAATGGCTTTGCCTGATGTCCTTTGTGGTGGGCTATCTCATGAATTGATGTGATGTATTTAGGTGAGCAGACATCTGGGGCAATTGATTTGTGAGTTGCCCTTCGTCCCTGCTCCCATAACCTATATTTCTGTATCTCTTTGTGACCTATTTGTATACAGTTAGGGCAGAAAAGCCACGTCCCTGATTGGCAGATGAGTGTCAACCCTGATTAGAACCACCTGCTGCTCATCTGTAGTTCTTTTCAAATGCTGTTTTCAATTAAATCACATCGCACTGAAGAAGGCTGTAAAGCCAAAACGTCTGTGTAAGCTATCTCTAATACAGTAATATCTATATATTTTTAAGAATGAGGTAAGTTTTATGCGACATACACCTCTTTTTGTTTGCCAGAATATGTGCGTTTTAAAGAACTAGGTAGTCATATGAACAGTGCCAATTGTGTTTTGGATAATACATCAATAGTCTTTGTCACCTATCCCTTAACCCAACATGTAACTCTTCTGTTTTCGATATGCTATGATATCATAATTACTTGAAGAGTGAAGTGGTATGTATTGGGAATGTGGCATTTTATTCCTCAGGGAACTCAGTGCAGGTAAATCAGTTTTTGTGTAATAACTGTATACAAATAGGTATACACATATATTTACCTGCACTGAGTTCCCTGAGGAATAAAATGCCACATTCCCAATACATACCACTTCACTCTTCAAGTAATTATGATATCATAGCATATCGAAAACAGAAGAGTTACATGTTGGGTTAAGGGATAGGTGACAAAGACTATTGATGTATTATCCAAAACACAATTGGCACTGTTCATATGACTACCTAGTTCTTTAATGTCAACATAAGAAACTATAAGGTTCATAAGTTCATTAGAATTCCAGATAAAGAAATGCCATAGCGGAATGAGACAACAGTAGAGAAATATATCTACAAAACTATATGAAATGTGCCCAGAAGTAACCGCACACAATGTGATTCTGTGGCTGGAAGAAAAGAAAAAAAAGTATGTGCAGAAAGAATGATCTGTCTCTTAGATTGTGTTAATCTCTACCTGTGTCACCAAGGTTCCCTGTTGATTATGTAGGCCTACTGCTGTTGGTGGAGATATACATTCACCGGACAGTTTATTAGGTGACTTACTATATAAAGCTGGAAGACAGGCATCAAGGCATTCAGTTACTGTTCGATTGAACGTTAGAATGGGCAAAACGAGTTAACTAATCGACTTTGAGCGTGGGATGATCGTCAGTGCCAGGCATGCCGGATCCAGTGTCTCAGAAACTGACACCCTCCTGGGCTTTTCACACACGACAGTGTCTAGGGTTTCCAGAGAATGGTGTGACAAACAAAAAACATCCAGTTAGCGGAAGACCTGTGGGCGAAAACCGCTTGTTGATGAAAGAGAATGGCAAATTCTGCCAGCTAACAGGCTGGCCACAAACAGACAAATAACGGCGCAGTACAACAGTGGTGTGCAGAACGTCATCTCGGAACGCACAACTCGTCGATTCTTGTCACTGATGGGATATTGCAGCAGACGACCACACTAGGTTCCACTCCTATCAGCTGAAAACAACAAGAAGAAGCATCTCCAGTGGGCTCGCAATCACCAACCTTGGACAATCGAGCGATGGAAAAACATTGTCTGGTCCGACAAATCCCGGTTCAGGATTTGGCGCAGGCAGCATGAGTCCATGGACCCATCCTGCCTGGTGCCAACGGTACAGGCTGGTGGCTGTTGTGTACCGCCATCCAATGTGCAGCAACTGCGTGATGCCACAGGGACCAACATCCCTGTGGAACGTTTCCGACGTGTAGAATCCATGCCCGGATAATTCAGGTTGTTCTGGAGGCAAAGGGGGGTCTGAACCAGTACTAGATGGGTGTACCTAATAAACTGGCTGGTGAGTGTAGCTTAAGGTTTTTCCTGGGTATATGCAATCTGTAGATTTTGACCTGATTTCAGATTTTTCCCCTACCAATGCAATTTGAGTGTTTTTAGATTTTTATTTGAATGTTTTGACTGTGATGATTAATTCATTACCTATTTATTCACTGTGTCTTCTTGTGATGTAGGGGAGGCAGACAGAGCACATCAGCCTGCCCAAGCCCTTGTCTGGGGGCCTGGGCTTCAGTGTGGTGGGCCTAAGGGCTGAAGGGACAGGGGGCCACGGGGTCTTCATCAGACAGGTCCAGCCTAGGAGCATCGCATACTGGTACTGCCTACTCTCTCACCAGCTCCTCCTCCTCAATCTCTTTACCAAGCCAACACAATCTTAGTCAAGGATATCTCATGCTGATTTAGAATGTTTGACAGCTCGTATTAGAGCCCCTTTTAAAGGAAACATTACACATTTATGAGCATGCATGCACTCAACAATCATAAATGCTTCTATTAGCTTATGTTAACAACAAAGAGTATGCAGTGACATTTGTAGTTAAATTAGCACAGCTTGTAAAGGCACTGCCAAAAATGAGATACACAGACCACATACCGTTCTAGAAAAAGTAATATGAGCAAAGATGAGATAATCTTCTAAAAATACTTCCTGGTTCAGTAAACGTTACATGAAAAAAAACATACAAGATATACTGCTTGGTAGCGACTCCTGTGGCGGGCCGGGCGCATGCACGCTGACACGGTCGCCAGGTGTGCGGTGTTTCCTCCGACACATTGGTGCGGCTGGCTTCCGGGTTAAGTGGGCATTGTGTCAAGAAGCAGTGTGGCTTGGCGGGGTTGTGTTTCAGAGGACGCATGGCTCTCGACCTTCGCCTCTCCCGAGTCCGTACGGGAGTTGCAGCGATGGGACAAGACTCTAACAACCAATTGTATACCACAAAAAAGGGGGTCAAAAAAGTTCATACATTATAATATAGAAAAAAGTGTATAAATAAAAATACACCTTTTGAGTCTTCTTGCTCTTTGGGATCAAGGCGGGGTTACTGTAATACTTTGCGACCATTTCTGATGTACAAATTGCTTTATAAATACATTTGATTGATTTGTGTTCTGCGTGCCGGTAGGGATGGGCGCATACAGGAGAACGACCAGATCCTGGTGATCAACGGGACGCCCCTGGACCAGAGTGTCACCCAGCATCAGGCCATCGCTCTCCTGCAGCAGCCTGGGGACAGGGTGGATCTAGTGGTGGCCAGGGACCCTGCCACCATCACACAGCATACAAACACCCCCCCGCCCCCACTCCCGCCTGGGCCCAGTCACAAGGTAAGGGTGGAGCGCACATTTATGTATCTCAGTATGAAAATGTTTTTATACTGCCATGTTGGCAGGGTAGCCTAGTGGTTAGAGCGTTGGGCTAGTAACTGAAAGGTTGCAAGTTCGAATCCCCGAGCTGACAAGGTACAAATCTGTCGTTCTGCCTCTGAACAAGGCAGTTAACCCACTCTTTCTAGGCCGTCATTGAAAATAAGAATTTGTTCTTAACTGACTTGCCTAGTTAAATAAAGGTAAAATATATATTTTTAAATAAATAAATGTCATGATGCTATCAATCAATTAAGCTAGCATGGTGCTATCAATCAATCAAATGTATTTTCTAAAGCCCTTTTTACATAAGCAGTTGTTCATTGGATTTAATCCTTACACGGAACCCAAACCGACTGCGCGCGTGCGCTATCGTGCATACATTTATTTTGTCCCCCTACACCAAACACGATCACGACACGCAGGTTAAAATATCAAAACAAACTCTGAACCAATGACATTAATTTGGGGACAGGTCGAAAAGCATTAAACATGTATGGCAATTTAGCTAGTTAGCTTGCACTTGCTAGCTAATTTGTCCTATTTAACTAGCTTGCTGTTGCTTGCTAATTTGTTCTGGGATATAAACATTGAGTTGTTATTTTACCTGAACTGCACAAGGATCCTCTACTCCGACAAATTAATCCACACATTAAACAGTCAACCGAATCGTTTCTAGTCATCTCTCCTCCTTCCAGGCTTTTTCGTCGTTGAACTTATATGGTGATCGCATCTAAACTTTCATAGTATTACCACGACTACAGGCAAAACAGTTCGTCTTTCAATCACCCATGTGGGTATAACCAATGAGGAGATGGAACGTGGGTACCTGCTTCTATAAACCAATGAGGAGATGGTAGAGGCAGGACTTTCAGCGCGATCTGCGTCAGAAATAGGAATTACTTCTATTTTAGCCCTTGGTAACGCAGACGCTCGTTGGCGCAATAATTGAATAACATGGATTTTTAAATTTATTTTGCGACGCTCGCGCACGTGACGTGTCCGGTCTGGTCAGCATGTTAGAATAAATACTTTTAAGGCATTGCGTTTTCACTGTTTTCAGTGTTGCATGTAGGACTGTGAAAATCATGGAATTTGGGAGGACTGTAATTGTCCAACCAAATTACTGCGGTGTCTGTAATAACCGTTTGGGAAAAAACTAAAACATTTACACACATTTTCTCCTCCTCTCCTGACTGCATGTGCTGCCATAGAAATATAATTAATAAAATGGGGAATCCCATTCAAGTCAATGATGGCTTAAGTGTGGACTGGCAGCCATAGATGCAGTGAAGTGGTAAATCGGTAGAGGTCAATAATAGAACGCAGATGTTACATTGACCAGATTGGCACACATTAAAAAAATCTGATCTAACAAAGTGTCTGTTTTCGCTGCATAACATGTAGAAGCTGTCTCTTTTCTGGTTTAGGAGAGACTGCTAATGCTAACTCACGTTTGTATACAGTAAGCTGGTTTGCATAGCTAGCATACAGAAATGGGTGGTGGTAGTCATTCGTTTTTAACTGTAGTGCAGTTGATTGGTAAAGATGGCATGAACATGTGTTGGGGTAGACATCCATACAGGCGTTATACTCTGATTTTTACCTTAACATATTGTGAAATACACATATAACTAATAGTCTAAATGTAGGCTAATTTTACAGAGGGACAATGAGGAGACGGAAACGCGTGGGGGGAAGATTCTATGACAATTCCATTGTTTTTTAGAAGCAAAGCAGGAAGTAGAATATGTGCTAAAATATTTGTTGAGTCATCTCAACTGACAGTACAAAAAATACATTCCATTGCATGAGCCACATCAGTCGACATCATTTGAATGAACATTCTACATTACTATGGAAATGATTGCATCACAATATCAGGCAGTCATTTTGTGTGTACCCATGAGTTTGCCAGGGTTAAAGGTTGCAAGTATGTTCTATTCATTCTATTTCTGTGTGTGCTGCTGCATTGTGGGAGGCATTGCCTAGGCAAACAAAGTCTAGTTTGCTTGTTTTAGCAAGAATCAACAAAGTTTCATCACGTTGTTAAGAGTCCATGTTACGGCAGAAACGGACACAACCACACGAATGCCTGACCATCCTGTCAGTTTTGACTATTATTTTAATTTCATGACAGTCTTGATCAATAACCGTCAGTTATATGGTAATTGTGCCAGCCCTACCTAGTTGCATGACACATAATCCTCCATTTAAGTGTCTTTTTTTGTTGTTACATAAGTAAGTTGAGATAAATTCAGGAAACCCGTCAGAAGATATAGGAGGCAACTCTTTCTCATTTGAAAAGTTGTCGATTTATTGTGGTACATTTTTTGTATATATATTTTTTTCTCTCATGGTCTTCTGGTCAATGTTTTTAACCAGACCAATAAACACAAGTACTAGAAAGGAGTATGGTCCAGAACAATGCCCTGTGATTTCTGGCTGCACATCAACTCGTGTTGTCTACTGACCTTTCGCCATTTGACTCATATGCAGTGGTCAATAGGTCACAGGACGTTGTTATGTTTAACTTTGTCATAAAGGCTATTTTCTGTCACTCAAAACAGGCACTTGACCATCACTGGAGACTAACGTTTGGAGGGCAGTTTTTAGGTGACTGCTTAACTCTGTAGCAGTCAACATTCTGATTTGAAATTCATATTTATGCAGTATGGTACCGGACTGTGGGCTGTTGACATTGAGTGTATGATGTTGATGTCCTTATAGCCTATAGGAAATGAAGTTAGTGCTTCATTTGCAGGATTGCCCTGACTATGTATTTAAGTTATACGCAATTGTATTTAAAAAAAAATGTCCAGACAGTCTGTCCAGATCTGGAAGGACAACAGTATCACTTGTCTCCAGTGGTGTTTTGACAGTACTATGTGGGAAGGTTTTGAGAACAGCAGCTCTGATCTTGATGAACTTACAGATGTTGTTTCAGACTATGTAAACTTCTGTTTTGAATCAGTTGTGCTAAATAAAATCTGTAAAATCTTCCCTAACAATAAGCCTTGGGTATCAAAACATCTAAAATCACTACTTAATAGGAAGAAGGCAGTTCATGCTGAGGGTGATAGACAGGCTTTAAGAGATGTACAACGTGAGATCAAAAAACAGATACTGGTGGACAAGGAGGCATACAAGCAAAGGTTGGAGAGGACCCTCTCCCCTGGAAACTTGAGGGTGGCCTGGCAAGAGATTAAATCCACGGCTAGTGCCCCCCACATATACAGGGGAAAAACCAGTGCTGAGCTTGGGAGACATGAGGGCCAGAACATGACTAATGAACTGGACGTTTTCATCTCAAGATTTGAGTCAGACAATTTTTGTGTCGGAGGTAAAACAACTGGAAGCATCATTACAAATGTTTGAGAGGGTTGTTGTTTTGTTTGACAGGCTGATGTTTTGAAGTAGTTCAGGGGATGTAACGCACACAAAAGCCCAGGCCCAGACAAAATATGTGGACGTGTTAACGTACTGTGCTGAACAATTGGCAGGTGTTTTCACAGACATTTTCCAATCCTCACTCGACCAGCAACACGTGCCAGTATTGTGGTAAAACTCAATAATTATACCCATTCCTAAAGCTTCTAATCCCTCTGTGCTGAATGACTACCGCCCTGTCGCCTTGACATCCTTGAGAAAATGCCTTGAGAAAATGATGAAAACTCATGTTCTCAGCAACACCCAGAAGCTCCTCGACCCGTTTCAGTTTTCCTATCAGCCCAGCAGAGGAGTTGATGATGCCATTCTTACTCTCCTCAACATGGTCTATAGACATCTGGAGGGAGCCAAATCCCATGTCAGGGTTTTGTTGTTTGACTTTTCTTCTACCTTCAACACAATCCAGCCTTACATTCTGGCACAGAGACGTTTAGTACCCACTCCACCACCAACACAGGCTCTCCTCAGTGATGTGTTTAGTCCCCACTCCACCACCAACACAGGCTCTCCTCAGTGATGTGTTTAGTCCCCACTCCACCACCAACACAGGCTCTCCTCAGTGATGTGTTTAGTCCCCACTCCACCACCAACACAGGCTCTCCTCAGTGATGTGTTTAGTCCCCACTCCACCACCAACACAGGCTCTCCTCAGTGATGTGTTTAGTCCCCACTCCACCACAAACACAGGCTCTCCTCAGGGATGTGTTTAGTCCCCACTCCACCACCAACACAGGCTCTCCTCAGGGATGTGTTTAGTCCCCACTCCACCACCAACACAGACTCTGTTGCATGATGACGAGGAACACCATGGCCCGGTCCTAAATGACTTGGTAGAGTGGTGTGAGGAATCACACTTGGTCCTCAATACCAACAAGACCAAAGAGATGTTCATAGACTTCAGGAAGCGTACAACACCTACTTCTGCAACGTCTATCAGAGGTCAGAACATAGAGATTGTAGAGGAATACACATATCTGGGTGTCCTCTTGGACAGTAAGTTTCAGTGGAGTAAATGTACAGACCTGATCTACAAAAAGAGTCAACAGAGACTGCTTTCTCAAAATGGTGGGATCTTTTAATGTTGACTGTACTATACTGACTCTCTTGAGTATTTAAACTTTTTGTATTGTTTGTTGGTTTGGCAATGCCACTGTCAACCAGATAAATATGCTTAGAAGGATTATCACCACAGCAAGCAAGGTACTTGGAGTCAAACAGACAGGCCTGGATGAGATCTTTAAGGTCAGGGCCCTCCACAAGGGTCACAAAATCATTTTAGACCCAAGCCACCCCCTGTACCCGGACTTTGAACCACTCCAATCTGGGTGCAGGTATAGGGCACCCCGCGGCAGGAAAAACAGAACTAGACAATAATTTGTGCCAGGTGTGATATCCCTCCTAAATAGCTCGGGCTAATGTTCCTATCCACCCAGTAAGATCAGCAGGCTAGTCTCTTTTTATTGGTATGTAACTGTTATGAAAGTTGTATTGTCAATTTGTTTTGTATTTAAATGCCACTTTAAACGTGTACATGACACTGCAACAAAATTTCCCCATGGGGACAATAAAGTCAGTAAAGTAAAGTCGCTGTACACTGCTTTAATCAATGTAGACATGACATGGAAGTCAAGGAGATGAAAGCAGAGAGCGTTAGAACACGTAATGGAAAAAAATGTAGACCTAGATCACAGATTTGCTGTTGTTTTTAAAACTACGGTGAGCGATATGGTTCAATGTGCCAATATATCAACACAATCTACTTTTTCGTTTTTTTAACTTGCTGGCGTCTTGAAACTAAAGTTGGTTTCATGTATACTCTGCTAATGACCATACCAAAAAAGAGTAACGGAGAGCAATGTACAATACAGCAAACTTAGCTAAACAAGGAATTAGTGGTAAGTGCATGGAGCTGCCATTTTCATGCACCTCAGCTATTGCAATCATTAGGCCTACAATCTGACAAAATGCAATACTTAACCTAACACTTTTCAGCAATGTTAATCTTGAAACTCTACGACTATAACAAGCTCTGTTTTTAGTGGATCCATTTTTCATTCAAACAATTAAATGAGGTTTAAATGTATTATGGTTATTCAGTGTAGGGTGACCCATACTTAAGCAAAGAGTAGTGGTTATTAACAAAGCATAATTACCATTCAACTCAATAGGCTAAAATGGGTGGTAATTTACATCAGAACTGACAAGTAAAGGGAGTAGTAGAATGAAAAGCAACACAGACTGGCTGATCCCTCTGTTTTCTTACGGACGGAAAATAAACGTGAGCGGATGAAAACGAGACTGGGATAGATCAACACTGGGGTGATCGACATGATTAACCTGGAGCTCCAACAACAAACAGAACCAGCTCCACCCGCCACAAGTTTAATTAAATAACCCCAAAGAAAATCCTTCAGAAATCCCTCCTGAAAAAAACTTTTTGGGGGGGAAAAATATGAGAAACGAGTGTCAGACGCCCAAATCTTAGTTTAATGCAAAGGATACGACACAGACAAGTTAGGCTGCCTAGTTCCAGCCATTATGATAATGTAGTGCCTATTTCTGGGTCATTATCGTGTGCTATTTCACTATTCCTGTTGTTTTTAATCCTGTTTGGATCTAGGCCATATCCTGCATTGTATCAAGCCTGGGCCTTGCTTTTGCCTTGTGTTTTATTCATGTGCTGTTTCCCTTGAGGTTGTTTAATGGAACGCTGGCTTAAAAAAAGACTGATGTCTGGATTTGATTTTTATTGCCGTTTTCCCCGGCCTAACTATCTGTCACCCGAGCCAAGCTTCTACAAAAACCCAGATGCCGGCGCTGAGTCTCTTTATTAAAATGTTTAAGTGTCAGCTTGGCACCACTCCCTCTATTAGCTCTCTCCATTCTGATTTGTCAGAAAAACCTGACAATAAATACTGAAAATGTGGGAATAACCAACTCCTGAAAAGCCCATATAAATTACATTTACTGAACAAAAATATTAATGCAACATGATTAATTTTCAAAGATTTTACTGATTTACAGTTTATGAGGAAATCAGGCAATTGAAATAAATTCATTAGGCCCAAATCTATGAATTTCACATGACTGGGAATACAGATAAGCATCTGTTGGTCACAGATACCTTAAAACAAGATACGGGCGTGGATCAGAAAACCAGTGTGTGACCACCATTTTCCTAATGCAGCGCAACACATCTCCTTTGCATAGATTTGATCAGGCTATTGATTGTGGCTGGTGGAACCTTGTTCCACTCCTCTTCAATGGCTGTGTGAAGTTGCTGGATATTGGCAGGAACTGGAAAACTCTGTTGTACATGTCGATCCAGAGCATCCCAAACATGCTCAATGGGTGACATGTCTGGTGAGTATGCAGGCCATGGACAAACTGGGACATTTTCAGCTTCCAGGGATTGTGTACAGATCCTTATGACATGAGGCTGTGCATTATCATGCTGAAACATGAGGTGATGGCAGCGGATGAATGCCACAACAATGGGCCTCAGGAACTCATCACGGTATCTCTGTGCAGTCAAATTGCCATTGATAAAATGCAATGTGTTCGTTGTCCGTAGCTTATGCATGCCCACACCATAACCCCAACGCCAACATGGGGCACTCTGTTCACAACGTTCACTTCAGCAAACTTCTTATCCACATGACGCCATACATGTGGTCTGCAGTTGTGAGGCCGGTTGAACGTACTGCCAAATTCTCTACAACAACATTTGAGGTGGCTTATTGTAGAGAAATTAACATTAAATTATCTGCGAACAGCTCTGGTGGACATTCCTGCAGTCAGCATGCCAATTGCACGCTCCCTCAAAACTTAACATATATATTATATGTTATATGTGGTATTTCATAGTGTTGATGTGTTCACTATTATTCTACAATGTAAAAATAAACAAAAACCTTTGAATGAGTAGGTGTGTCTAACCTTTTGACTGGTACTGTATAGCAAAAGTCAAATCGCTCTGCCGCGATCCTGTTTATTGCGTGTTTATTCTGTCATTGTTTTCCGTCTGTACAGGACCCTGTCATGATCTCCTCTTTCCTCTCGAGGAACTGCACAGGCAACCTGAACTCCGCATGATGAGTCGCATGTCAATCAAAGATGTCGTCCTGCCCCTCTCAACCCCAATACCCATTAACTGATTCTTCCCCTTAAAAACAAATGTTCCTAATCCCTACTCTCCCCTTTAAACAAGCTCCCCTGCCCATCCAAACCGTCTCTCTAATTGTGAAAAGCTGAGAAAATATTGAGTTAGGTTGGCTTCAGGGATTCGTTCCCTTCCGTGCCTGAAATGGCAGATTGTACAGTCTGTTTCTCTGGTGCGTTGCTCGCTCTCATACACCCACCTGACCTCATACCTGTCATTCTCACCGAACATGGCTTCTAGAGGTTGTTGCCGTTATCTTGAACCCTAAGTTCCTTGAAACATTTTAAAACAAGTCTGACGTTATCCCTTTCTACACTGAGTAGGAGTGCTGATCTAGGATGAGTTTAGCCTTTTAAGTCAAGATAAATAGTATTATATCAACAAGGCTGATCTGATCCTAGATCAGCACTCCTACTCCAAGATGAATGATCTAGATGCCATGTTGTCCCAGGTTCACAGTAGAACAGTTTTTTTATTTTCTCCCTGAAACAGAGTGCCTGGAATCCACGTTCCCATTATGGCTTTCTCATTAAAACTGTCATTAACCCACACTCTCTGTTTGTCTAATAATTCTGTAACGTCTCATGGGGCAGAACTGTCAATATGGAAGGACATGCAATTTTAGGCCAAACCTTGCAATCAGGATAATGTTTTGTATGTGCGGTTGAGAATATCTCTAATATGTTTAGTATTTAGTTCCTTTAATTAAGTGTGTTTAATTCAATCTCATGATGTCTAGTGAATATTTACTGTCCTGACAATCATAATTCTGTTTTATGATAATTCAGACTCTGTTCCATTGTCAAGTTAACACAGTAGTATATAAACATACCATATTTCGGTGCTAAAATGAATTAGCCTAAGCCACAGAATGTCTTTTTGAATACTGTAAAACCAGCAAGTAGACTCTCTCTTCACATCTAGATGTTGAGTTTTCAGTAGGGCTGGGCGATTTTTATATAGAATAAATTCAATTAATTAAAATGTATGATTTACTGCAATGTTCCACATTTTTATTTCGCAAGAATCAATTTTTTGTATTTTTTTAATGAGTGTTTTGTCTTATTGTCCTCGTCTTCTCCCCCTTCAGTGCTGTGTGCACTGTGTACCTTCCCTCTCGCACACAGACACCAAGCCCCTCCTCCTGTGCTATGTGCACTGTGTACCTTCCCACTCGCACAGACACCAAGCCCCTCCCACTCACAACAACAAAGACGAAAGACGTCTTCCTCTCTGACAACAAGCAATTTCAACTCGCTCTTTGCATTTGAGGTTTGGTTCCAACAGAATCGATCTATTCCCCTTCCAACGATAACGTTTTAAGTATCAACTCCCAAAATTTAGAACAGAGCAAACCCTACTAAAACGGGAGTATCAATTAACATGATTGTGGAAAATGTGTTTGCCGCCCATGGCATTGCGGTACCAAGTACTGCTAACAACATTTTAGTCTCCTGCTGTTATGTGCTAGCTGTCTAAGGTGTGTTTATAAATGTGCAATGACTGTAAAAATACTAATTTCTATAAGGAATTGGCAACTCATTCTCATTCTGAAAAATAAGCGTCTTCTTATCCAGGTAGGCCACTTGATTTCAACATGTGGACAGGCCATGTTGTTCTAACAGTTGGAGACGGACAGGAGGGTCTATTCATAAGTTCTACCTTGTTAGAAAGCAAATAGATCCGAGTTGTCTAGACCTTAAATACAAAGATTAGCTGGCTACTAAGTAGCACATGGGCTTGTACTTGAGAGATTGTTTATGAGACCTGTGTTAATTTTCTATAATGCGTGCTACCAGAAGTTGATCATTATTAGTGAATGTGCATGGTTCTGGTTAAATTTGTGTCAAAAAATACATTTTCACAGACAGACTTGAACGCCAGATTAGTAATTATTTCAAAACAGCAGGTTAAACTATTATGGTAAATTTAATACAATTATTAGTGGGTATTATGGTTGTGGAAGGCTTATATTTAGCCTTGGTATCATTTTACAAGGCCTAAATTCATTAGGTTATTCCTGACTGGTTGAAATGCGGTGTATTGACCATTAATTGTGCAACAAAGCCTTTTTAGAGAACTGTGTTGTTGTTGTTGATATACAGTATATTGTGAATCGCCCGTAAGTTGGAAAAAATCAAGAACGTGTCTTATTTTCAGAGTAAGACATCTTCACACAGACCGTACAAATTGTCTAACAAGTTTAATGGAATCTGTTGTTTCACGAAATTGCTTATTGAACTAAACCAAGCCTGCTTACATCTCCACTTGTAAGGAAACAGGCAACACTTGTTCATTTGGCCTGAAAGCTATAGACGAAAACCAGCCCTCGACAAAAAAACAAACATCTGTGTTACTGACTGTGAAGCTCCACTTCTTATCTGGGGAAATGGCTCTTAGTCATTTCTGTAGACGGGATAAGCAGTGAGCAGAAGGGGTAGAAAAGTGTTGTCTCCCCAGGGGCTGCAGTACGTAAGACACCACAGTAAGGTTTCATTAGATAGAGAGCAAACTGCACAGGACGTTAACTATCAGATAACGCTGTGTAATAAGAAAAAGAGCTGCTGTGATTGCAGCCTGCTAGTTGGTTAATAAAGAGCCTAGGAGGAGACGTTGTCGTGATTAGGCTGGTGTGTGTGTGTGTGTGTGTGTGTGTGTGTGTGTGTGTGTGTGTGTGTGTGTGTGTGTGTGTGTGTGTGTGTGTGTGTGTGTGTGTGTGTGTGTGTGTGTGTGTGTGTGTGTGTGTGTGTGTGTGTGTGTGTGTGTGTGTGTGTGTGTGTGTGTGTGTGTGTGAGAGAGAGAGATCAAAGAGGTAGTAACAGGGGCTAGACAACAGGACACAAGGGATTCCCTGACCTGGACATTAATCAGCCTCTGCTGCTCGTTTGTATTTCAAACGTTTAGTGAAAACCATTAAAAGTTGGTCTGATAATACTCCACAGCCATGTGCAGTTAGACACCATGGTTAAGTTAATAAGGCTTGACTCTGGCAGGGACCAGACTAAATGTTCAGAGCTGCTTCTAGTGAATTTTTGGTGTGTCAGTGGACCTGCTGTACCATCCTACATGTATGCACAAATGTATGCATTGTCATTGGAGATGTGATTTCCCCCTGATTTAATCGGGATTACCTGATATTTTTACCTGAAAAAATCTGTAATACTTACATCTGTGTTTTATCCTTAAACTGAACCAGTAGCCTTTAATCACTGCTTCTTTATTGTACCAATCACGGCCCTCCTTAGGCTATATATTGGGTTATATCCACCAATCATTCACGCTGTCTTCTCTTTATCTCCTTCTCTTCCTCTATGGAGCGTCCAGGAGCAGTGGGGCCACATGGAGGAGATGGAGCTGCTGAACGACGGCTCGGGCCTGGGCTTTGGGATTGTTGGAGGCAAGGCTACTGGGGTGGTGGTGAGGACTCTGGTTCCAAACAGTGTGGCTGACAAGGTACAATACTGGACATTACATACACTCTAAACAATCAAAGCTAACAGACAAAGCAGTCTGCTAAGACTGGTACCTGGGATGTGGTCATTAGGCACTAAACAGAAGAAAACGGTCTAATCTGAACTGGTCCAATAAGACAGGGGTTTTCAAACTTTTCTTGACCAGGGACCCATGCTCCGGCAAACTGACGACCCAAGGACCCCCATCGTATGTTAGGAAAAAAATTATCACGTCTTATCAGGTGAATGATAATGGCAAGTAGAAGTAATCAACATTTTAAAATGAATAGATTTGGAACCAGAGTCTACCACAGTTCATTGGAAGAGGAAGTGTAAACTCTAACATGGTCTATTGCCTAGAAAGGTAACAGACTATCTTGGTGGCGTAGAGAAAATGTTGCTGTTGTAAATCACATTTTCTGCAAATGTATTTATTTATTTAATTATTTATAGCTGAGAGACAATTTAGCAATTTTGAAGCTCATTTCCAGCAATTATCTATAGTTTATCATGGAACTGAGACTATTTGTCAGTTTTAAAGCACATTTTCTGCAATTCTATGCATTTTGCCATGGCTAATACTGTGTTCCTCTGCTCAAACATTGTAACAATCAATGGCCATGTGCCCTGAATGCCTGATTCTGCCTGACTGTCTAGCTTTTATTTAATTCTTAGTTCGTCTCAAGATGGTATTATTAAAACATATAATATATATTTGATTGAGGTTGGGGGATTGTGGAGGCCAGATCATCTTCATTCTTCATTTTAAGATATTAAATTAAGATAATTTGACAAGACGATTAAGATATTGGCTGTGACCTTTTTCCATTGCACAACAGTTCTCCGCAGTAGGCCTACTAAACCATTACATACTCAGGGCTTCCTTCTCTCTCTTCCTCCTGATCCTTTGGTAACAGACCGGTCATCCCCTATGAATAGTAACCACCAGTTTAGCTGAATTAATGCTGAGCGTGTCCCACAAAGGGCTCAGTTACCTTGTAAGGAGATTACATCCTGGCTACACAGAGCACGCTAGGCCTGCGTCCTGCTCGAAGGACCGCTTTTCTGTTCGCAATTACAGAGATGTTCACGAAAGGTTTATTCGCAGAAGTCGCTGACACAGCCGATGCTCATTTACAAGCAGACCCTTTCTTTTCTTTTCCCACTCAACGCTTTTCTTTTGTCCTTCATTTTGTGAGCTTGGGGTGTATTCAGTTATTCAGCGAGTTAACATGGGAACATGTCATTTGATTTGTAAAAAAAAACTGTCTGTCGGTTATAACCTTTTATAAGAAAGTGTTATCCAAGAGGGATCTGGATTTAAAAAACCTTGTCCCTTGTTTCTGAAACCGCTTTGCACCACTCCTCTCTTTTTCTTTCTCTCTCTCGCTCTCTACCCCTCCCTCCTTTCCTTTTCACTCTCTCTCTCACTCTGTCTACCACACCCTCCCTCCCTCTCCTCCTCTCCTCTCCTCTCCTCTCCTCTCCTCTCCTCTCCTCTCCTCTCCTCTCCTCTCCTCTCCTCTCCTCTGCTCTCCTCTGCTCTCCTCTGCTCTCCTCTCCTCTCTCTCTCTGTGAATGTCCAAGAGAGCCCAGGCTGGGCAACAAAACCCTGCTTGTTCAAAAGGCACAGTGCAGCATTTCACACATCACTAGATCTTATGCTCCAAAAAAGCTGTCAAAATTGGGGCTTTGTTAGACCCTGGCGTTTCCCATTTCAATGTTTAATGGCCAGGGCTGGCTTCAATGCGCCCCCGTTGTCCTGTGCACAGACCCAGGGAGAGAAGTTGGGGAGATTTCCTGCACCACGGTTATGCATCAAACACTTTTCATCCCTCTTTCCACAAAGGATGCTGTTCTCCCCTCTCTTTTGACTTTTTCCTCTTTTTCCCTCGCTGAGTTTATTCTGCTTGACCTGCGAGTCGGTGAATACATTTCCTAGCTTAGTACCGCGGGGCCAGGCCCAGACCAGGGTGGGACTAGCCTGTTCAAGTGGGATGTAAAATGCGTTGGACCACATTGGCTGAAATGATCAAATGGTCCAACTAAGCGAAATGTTGAATATGAGCAGATTTTTTGGGGTAGTTCTTTCATGTACTAGCAACCAACAGTGGTGGAAAAAGTACCCAATTGTCATACCTGAGTAATTTTCTATTAAGGTATCTTTACTTTTACTCAAGTAAAAGTAAAAGTCACCCAGTAAAATACTACTTGAGTAAAAGTCTAATTACGGATAGCCAGGGGTACACTCCAACACTCAGACATCATTTACAAATGAAGCATTTGTGTTTAGTGAGTCTGCCAGATCAGAGGCAGTAGGGATGACCAGGGATGTTCTCCTGATGTGTGTGTATTGGACCATTTTCCTGTCCTGCTAAGTACTTTTGTATGCCAGAGAAAATGTAAGGAGTAAAAAGTACATTATTTTGTTTAGGAATGTAGTGAAGTAAAAGTTGTCAAAAATATAAATAGTAAAGTAAAAAAAACGACTTACGTAGTACTTTAACATATTTTTACTTAAGTACTTTACGCCACTGGCATATAATACCATTCTGTAACAATTGGTGAAATACATGTAGGTTGCTGTTATTGCTAGGCCCTGAACCTAACTATAATGCATGGTGTATTATTCATATTTCCAGTTTGTACAAATGTTAACATTGTCTTCTTTCTTTTTCTTTCCATCCACCTCTCTCCCCCCTATAGGATGGGCGCCTGCGTACAGGTGACCACATCCTGCGTATTGGTGAGACCCCCACAGGTGGCCTGACCAGCGACCAGGTGGTCAAGGTGCTGCAGGGCTGCGGGAGCCACGTGCGCATGCTCATCGCCCGTGACCCCTCGGGACAGCACGCCACCTCCCCGCCACCCCCTCCCCCGCCCGCCACCAGCCCCGTCTCTGCCTTACCCGCTGGAGTCGAACCCCAGAGCAGGGTCAGCAGGACGGTGAGTGAGACAGGAGGATGGGGAACACACACACACACACACACACACACACACACACACACACACACACACACACACACACACACACACACACACACATACACACACACACACACAAACCTAGACATGCACACACCTCCTCCTGTGACCCCTGCCCCTCGACTGCCCTACATATTGTGGTGAATATGTCCGTGACATTAGAACGTCAGTACATGTTATTATTATTTATTTTTTATTTACCGTTATTTTACCAGGTAAGTTGACTGAGAACACGTTCTCATTTGCAGCAACGACCTGGGGAATAGTTACAGGGGAGAGGAGGGGGATGAATGAGCCAATTGTAAACTGGGGATTATTAGGTGACCGTGATGGTTGAGGGCCAGATTGGGAATTTACATGTACAGCATATCTCTATGGTTTTCCAGCCCAACCTGGAGGGTTATGAGATCCATGAAGTGCCTCTGAGGAAGAAGGAGGGCCAGAGCCTGGGGATCACCATCATCGAATACAACTCCTTAACCTGCGAAGGTAGGCCGATGCCCAATACCATGTCAACTCCTGGCTCCTTAGCCTTTACCCTTAACCCAGGTCCCGAACCCAGGCCCCTAATTCTAGTCCCCTAGCCCCTTACCCTGAACCCAGGTCCCTAATCCTACCTCTCTGACCCTTAACTGCAAAATCTGCAAAATCTGGACCCCTACAAATCAGCCAGGCTAGACAATCTGGACCCTTTCTTTCTAAAATGATCTGCCGAAATTGTTGCAACCCCTATTACTAGCCTGTTCAACCTCTCTTTTGTGTCGTCTGAGATTCCCAAAGATTGGAAAGCAGCTGCAGTCATCCCCCTCTTCAAAGGGGGGGACACTCTTGACCCAAACTGCTAAAGACCTATATCTATCCTACCCTGCCTTTCTAAGGTCTTCGAAAGCCAAGTCAACAAACAGATTACCGACCATTTCGAATCCCACCATACCTTCTCCGCTATGCAATCTGGTTTCAGAGCTGGTCATGGGTGCACCTCAGTCACGCTCAAGGTCCTAAACGATATCCTAACCGCCATCGATAAGAAACAATACTGTGCAGCCGTATTCATTGACCTGGCCAAGGCTTTTCGACTCTGTCAATCACCACATCCTCATCGGCAGACTCGATAGCCTTGGTTTCTCAAATGAATGCCTCGCCTGGTTCACCAACTACTTCTCTGATAGAGTTCAGTGTGTCAAATCGGAGGGCCTGTTGTCCGGTCCTCTGGCAGTCTCTATGGGGGTGCCACAGGGTTCAATTCTTGGACCGACTCTCTTCTCTGTATACATCAATGATGTCGCTCTTGCTGCTGGTGAGTCTCTGATCCACCTCTACGCAGACGACACCATTCTGTATACTTCTGGCCCTTCTTTGGACACTGTGTTAACAACCCTCCAGACGAGCTTCAATGCCATACAACTTTCCTTCCGTGGCCTCCAATTGCTCTTAAATACAAGTAAAACTAAATGCATGCTCTTCAACCGATCGCTGCCCGCACCTGCACCTGCCCGCCCGTCCAACATCACTACTCTGGACGGTTCTGACTTAGAATTTGTGGACAACTACAAATACCTAGGTGTCTGGTTAGACTGTAAACTCTCCTTCCAGACTCACATCAAACATCTCCAATCCAAAGTTAAATCTAGAATTGGCTTCCTATTTCACAACAAAGCATCCTTCACTCATGCTGCCAAACATACCCTTGTAAAACTGACCATCCTACTGATCCTCGACTTCGGCGATGTCATTTACAAAATAGCCTCCAATACCCTACTCAATAAATTGGATGCAGTCTACCACAGTGCCATCCGTTTTGTCACCAAAGCCCCATATACTACCCACCACTGCGACCTGTACGCTCTTGTTGGCTGGCCCTCGCTTCATACTCGTCGCCAAACCCACTGGCTCCAGGTCATCTACAAGACCCTGCTAGGTAAAGTCCCCCCTTATCTCAGCTCGCTGGTCACCATAGCAGCACCCACCTGTAGCACGCGCTCCAGCAGGTATATCTCTCTGGTCACCCCCAAAATCAATTCTTCCTTTGGCCGCCTCTCCTTCCAGTTCTCTGCTGCCAATGACTGGAATGAACTACAAAAATCTCTGAAACTGGAAACACTTGTCTCCCTCACTAGCTTTAAGCACCAGCTGTCAGAGCAGCTCACAGATTACTGCACCTGTACATAGCCCATCTATAATTTAGCCCAAACAACTTTGCACATTCTTCCACTGCAAATCTACCATTCCAGAGTTTTACTTGCTATATTGTATTTACTTCGCCACCATGGCCTTTTTTTTGCCTTTACTTCCCTTATCTCACCTCATTTGCTCACATTGTATATACTTATCTTTTCTACTGTATTATTGACTGTATGTTTGTTTTACTCCATGTGTAACTCTGTGTTGTTATATGTGTCGAACTGCTTTGCTTTATCTTGGCCAGGTCGCAATTGTAAATGAGAACTTGTTCTCAACTTGCCTACCTGGTTAAATAAAGGTGAAATAAAATAAATAAATAACCCAGGCCCCTAATCCTAGTCCCCTAGCCTCTTACCCTAACCCAGGCCCCTAATCCTAGTCCCCTAGCCCCTATTAGTACTCCGATCCAGTATTGTTGACACTGTTTGAGATGTATTGTTTTGATGGTGTCTTGTCTCTCTATTCCCCTCTCCTTGGTCTCTCTCTCTGCTCTCTCATTCTTTCCTTCCGTCTGTCTCACTTTCTACACCCCACCTTCTCTCTCTCCTAGACGCGGTCGGCGTGTTTGTGAAGAACGTGGTTCCTGGGAGTGCCGCTGAGCAGAGCGGAAACATCCGGATCTATGACAGGATCATAGAGGTGAGACCATTAATCAGCTTTTAATGAGCGCAACCCTCATTAACCTCAAGGTGTGTGTGCGAGTGAGAGAGAGTGCGTGCGAGAGAGTGCGAGTGCATGCGAGAGAGTGAATATTCTAAAATAAGTGAATATTTTCTAGAAATAGGCATGGAATAATTGATGAGACAACCCATATTCAAGAATAGCTTAGGAAAATAACCCAAACTAAAAACATTTCTTTGAATTACCTTGCTTAAACCGAGTGATGCTTTGTGACATCCCTCTGGTAGTGGATCAAAACAAACCTAAAACCAACAGACAAACAAACAAACATGGGGAAACAATAGAAAAATACAGACACTGTTGAAAAACAGAAGGGGGGTAGAGCCTTCAATTAGGCATTGATCAATACAAACAAATCGTTCTGTAATTGCAAAATGTCATCGGAATACAATATCGAATTAAACAAACATTCCAAAGGATACAGAGAGAGAGAGAGAGAGAGAGAGAGAGAGAGAGAGAGAGAGAGAGAGAGAGAGAGAGAGAGAGAGAGAGAGAGAGAGAGAGAGAGAGAGAGAGAGAGAGAGAGAGAGAGAGAGAGAGAGAGAGAGAGAGAGAGAGAGAGGAGAGAGAGAGAGAGAGAGAGAGAGAGAGAGAGAGAGAGAGAGAGAGAGAGAGAGAGAGAGAGAGAGAGAGAGAGAGCGTGCGCGAGCACGAGAGAGAGTGAGAGAGAGAGAGTGCACGAGAGAGAGTGAGAGTGCACGAGTGAGGTGAGAGTGGGCGAGAGAGTGCGCGAGAGAGCAAATGCGCGAGAGAGAGTGCGAGAGAGAGACTCTGACACATTGGGTCTTCATTGTCAGGTTTCTATTGAAAATGTGTTCTCACTGTCTTACCTGCTTAAAATAGAAAAATGTCATAAACCCCCTGTCAGAGTTTACGGGGACAAGGGTGAGAAGTAATTTTGGCCTGTTTCATTGTGCCAGCTGGACGGGGTGAGCCTGCAGGGCTTCACTAACCAGGAGGTTCTGGAGGTGATGAAGCAGACAGGCCAGACGGTCCACCTCATCCTGGTCAGGAAGATAGCCTCGCCCAAACTGTCACTGGAGAGGTCCCTGGACAAAGGTAAGGACTACTAGGACTCTTTACCAGTTACCTGTGAGTGTGTATCACTAGTCCTACTACAGCAGAAATACAGCCGGTATTATGTGTTTTGCATCATATAATGCTGCATTTTGCATCACATAAGGCTTCGTTTTCGTCACGTACTGATGCGTTTTGCCTCGGGTCAGGATGCATTTGCGTCGGGTCAGGATGCGTTTGCGTCACATCAGGATGCGTTTTGCGTCACGTCAGGATGCGTTTTGCGTCACGTCAGGATGCGTTTTGCGTCACGTCAGGATGCGTTTTGCGTCACGTCAGGATGCGTTTTGCGTCACGTCAGGATGCGTTTTGCATCACATAAGGCTGTGTTTTGCGTCACGTCAGGATGCGTTTTGTGTCACGTCAGGATGCGTTTTGCGTCATGTCAGGATGCGTTTTGAGTCACGTCAGGATGCGTTTTGCGTCACGTCAGGATGCGTTTTGCGTCACGTCAGGATGCGTTTTGCGTCACGTCAGGATGCGTTTTGCGTCACATAAGGCTGTGTTTTACGTCACATAAGGCTGTGTTTTACGTCACATAAGGCTGTGTTTTGCGTCACATAAGGCTGTGTTTTGCGTCATGTCAGGATGCGTTTTGCGTTACATCAGGATGCGTTTTGCGTCACGTCAGGATGCGTTTTGCGTCACGTCAGGATGCGTTTTGCGTCACGTCAGGATGCGTTTTGCGTCACGTAATGCTGCGTTTGCATCACATAATGCTGCGTTTGCATCACATAATGCTGCGTTTTGCATCACGTAAGGCTGAGTTTTGCATCACGTAAGGCTAAGTTTTGCATCACGTAAGGCTGAGTTTTGCATCACGTAAGGCTGAGTTTTGCATCACGTAAGGATGCGTTTTGCGTCGCGTAAGGATGCGTTTTGCGTCACGTCAGGATGCTTTTTGCATCACGTCAGGATGCTTTTTGCGCCACGTCAGGATGCTTTTTGCGTCACGTCAGGATACTTTTTGCGTCACGTCAGGATGCATTTTGCGTCATGTAAGGATGCGTTTTGCGTCATACCGGCTGTATTTCTGTATTTTGAATGTTACATATATCTTGATAACTTGATGGCTGACATGCAAAACATTTTGGGACTATATCAACAATGGACTAATGAAACAAATACCAGTTTGGTGGAATTTTCCTGTAAGACCAATGGATTTATTCAGAAATGCAGACTTTCATAAAGGGTACATTGGTGGCTCGGGAAGTGCACTGTCTAGCACTCGTTCCGTGCACCGGTGTAATTAGTGAAAGGACATCCCTAAACCCTCGGGAGTGTACATGTAACTGTGACAGGATGATAAGGTGGACACGAAGACAAGGCCTTTTAAACTACCATCCTAATAGATACATACTCCACTGTCCTGCAGTCCAATGAGTTCAACCTTCCTCCTGCCATCTGCAGTCCAATGAGTTCAACCTCCCTCCTGCCATCTGCAGTCCACTGAGTTCAACCTCCCTCCTGCCATCTGCAGTCCAATGAGTTCAACCTCCCTCCTGCCATCTGCAGTCCAATGAGTTCAACTTCCCTCCTGCCATCTGCAGTCCAATGAGTTCAACCTCCCTCCTGCCATCTGCAGTCCAATGAGTTCAACCTCCCTCCCTCCATCTGCAGTCCAATGAGTTCAACCTCCCTCCCTCCATCTGCAATCCAATGAGTTCAACCTCTCTCCCTCCATCTGCAGTCCAATGAGTTCAACCTCCCTCCTTCCATCTGCAGTCCAATGAGTTCAACTTCCCTCCTGCCATCTGCAGTCCAATGAGTTCAACCTCCCTCCTGCCATCTGCAGTCCAATGAGTTCAACCTCCCTCCTTCCATTTCTAATTACCATCCAGCATCAGAGGGGAAGATTACTATGACAAATTTGTTTACTACTCTATACAGTAATTTTCAAAAAGTCTCGGGGAAAGCATCCAAAGATCTATGGACTAATTTCCTGTGACTTCTCAGAGGCTTGCTGCATTGGTCACTTCCTTGGCCATTGGTCAGTTGAGTGTGTGACAGAGGTGATTTAGAAGAGGTTGAGTCACCGTGGAACTCTTATCTCTCCTGGACTCTTTGTTTCATTACACCGGTTAGGGAGAGGGATACAACACCCTCTGAGCTAACTGGAGACTGCTAACCTTGTAAAGTGAGCGGTCTGATTTCACACGCACGCACGCACGCATGCATGCACACACGCACACACTGGTGTTATCCCTCACGTACAGTCTGCTTGACTTGTCGTACTTGGATGGCCTAGTACAGTGTCTTCAGAAAGTATTCACACCCCTGGACTTTTTACATGTTTTGCTGTGTTACAGCCTGAATTTAAAAAAATGTATTAAACATATTTTTTTGTCTACACACAATACCGCATAATGAAAACATGCTTTTATAAATTCTTGCAAATTTATTGGAAATAAAATACAGAAATCTGATTTACATAAGTATTCACACCCCGAGTCAATACATGTTAGAATCAACTTTGGCAGCGATTACAGCTGTGAGTATTTCTGGGTAAGTCTCCAAAAGCTTTGCACACTTTGATTGTACAATATCTGCACATTATTCTTCAAGCTCTGTCAAGTTGGTTGTTGATCATTTCTAGACAGCCATTTTCAAGTCTTGCCAAAGATTTTCAAGCTGATATAAGTCAAAACTGTAGCTAGGCCACTCGGGGACATTCAATGTCCTCTTGGTAAGCAACTGTATATTTGGCCTTGAGTTGTAGGTTATTGTCCTGCTGAAAGGCGAATTTGTCTCCCAGTGTCTGTACAGCAGGGATCATCAACTATACGGAACAAAAATATAAGCGCAACATGCAACAATTTCATCAATTTTACTGAGTTACAGTTCATATAATAAAATCAGTCAATTTAAATAAAGGAATTAGGCCCAAATGTATGGGAAGCGGCGCAGCCATGGGTTAGGCATAGACCCACCCACTGGGGAGCCAGGCCCAGCCAGTCAGAATAATTACACTTTGAATGTTGTATCAATACACCCAGTCACTACAAAGATACAGGCATCCTTTCTAACTCAGTTGCCGGAGAGGAAGGAAACCACTCAGGGATTTCACCATGAGGCCAATCGTGATTTTAAAACCAAGTTTAATAGCTGTGATAGAAGAAAACAATGGAGGATGGATCAACAAGATTGTAGTTACTCCACAATACTAATCTAAATGACAGACGGAAAAGAAGGAAGCCTGTACAGAATAAAAATATTCCAAAACATGCATCCTGTTTGCAATAAGGCACTAAAGTAATACTGCAAAAAAATGTGTCAAAGAAATTTACTTTTTGTCCTGAATACAAAGCATTATGTTTGGGGCAATCAAACACATCACTGAGTACCCACTCTTAAAATGTTCAAACATGGTGGTGGCTGCATCATAATAGGGGCATGCTTGTAATCAGCAAAGACTAGGGAGTTATTTTAGGATAAAAATAAACAGAATAGAGCTAAGCATAGGCAAAATCCTAGAGGAAAAACTGGTTCAGTCTGTTTTCCAACAGACACTGGGAGACAAATTCACCTTTCAGCAGGACAATAACCCAAAACACAAGGCCAAATATACACTGGAGTTGCTTACAAGATGACATTGAATGTTCCTGAATGGCCTAGTTACAGTTTTGACTTAAGAATCTATAGCAAGACTTGAAAATGGCTGTCAAGCAATGATCAACAACCAACTTGAAGAGTTTAAAACAGAATAATGTGCAAATATTGTACAATCCAGGTGTGCAAAGATCTTAGACTCACAGGTGTAATCGCTGCCAAAGGTGATTCTAAAAATCCCCAAATCTGTTTTGACTTTGTCATTATGGGCTATTGTCTATAGATGGGTGTGACAAATTCAGTCTGCAACAACAAAATGTGGAATAAGTCAAGGGGTATGAATACTTTCTGAAGGCACTGTACATGTCTCCCCTTTTCATATGTGTCTGGTGTTAGCTAGTTACTGGATGGAACAAAAGAGGGTTATGATTTTGTAATGAGATGTTCGACGATCAGGTGTCCACATACTGTTGGTCATGTAATGTATGTTTTTCTCATTTAAAGGTGATAACTAGGGAAGTACCACCTGAAGCAGAAATATACGAGTTCTGTCCCAAATGGTAGTAAGTGCCAGGCGCACCGATTTGAGTGTGTCAAGAACCGCAAAGCTGCTGAGTTTTTACACGCTCAACAGTTTCGTGTGTCTATCAAGAATGGTCCACCACCGAAAGGACATCCAGCCAACTTGACACAACTGTGGGAGGCATTGGAATCAACATGAGCCAGCGTCCCTGTGGAACACTTTCAACACCTTGTAGAGTCCATGCCCCGAGTGCAACTCAATATTAGGAAGGTGTTCCTAATGTTTTGTACACTCAGTGTATTGTGCACTTATTTTGAACAGAGCCCTATGGGCTCAAAGTAGTGCCCTAGGGAATAGGGTGCCATTTGGGACAAATACATGCTTTGTTATATGTATTAGAATCATTGAAAGTTGAAGAGGTTAGAAACTGATTCTAGTCCATTCCACTGCAGAACAACTGTTGGCTGATGTCCACATGGAGGTTTTGAGTGAGTCCATTCTTAACTGAAGCGCTGATGTGGGCTTTTTAGTTTTTACTGTAGTTCAGTGTAGTGGCACAATGAGCTGTCAATCACGTAGAACAATGCATGTCTGAACCATTGACATTCGCAGTACATTACACAACACAACACAAAATCTCTTATGGTAGTGCTACTGTGCCAGTACAGTAACTTAACACTTGAACCAGTCTGATTGTGCTTGTCCACCCTGGATCCCACGTCCACCCTGGATCCCACGTCCACCCTGGCTCCCACGTCCACCCTGGATCCCACGTCCACCCTGGCTCCCACGTCCACCCTGGCTCCCACGTCCACCCTGGCTCCCACGTCCACCCTGGCTCCCACGTCCACCCTGGCTCCCACGTCCACCCTGGCTCCCACGTCCACCCTGGCTCCCACGTCCACCCTGGCTCCCACGTCCACCCTGGCTCCCACGTCCACCCTGGATCCCACGTCCACCCTGGATCCCACGTCCACCCTGGATCCCACGTCCACCCTGGCTCCCACGTCCACCCTGGATCCCACGTCCACCCTGGATCCCACGTCCACCCTGGATCCCACGTCCACCCTGGCTCCCACGTCCACCCTGGCTCCCACGTCCACCCTGGATCCCACGTCCACCCTGGCTCCCACGTCCACCCTGGCTCCCACGTCCACCCTGGCTCCCACGTCCACCCTGGCTCCCACGTCCACCCTGGCTCCCACGTCCACCCTGGATCCCACGTCCACCCTGGATCCCACGTCCACCCTGGATCCCACGTCCACCCTGGCTCCCACGTCCACCCTGGCTCCCACGTCCACCCTGGATCCCACGTCCACCCTGGCTCCCACGTCCACCCTGGCTCCCACGTCCACCCTGGCTCCCACGTCCACCCTGGATCCCACGTCCACCCTGGATCCCACGTCCACCCTGGCTCCCACGTCCACCCTGGCTCCCACGTCCACCCTGGATCCCACGTCCACCCTGGATCCCACGTCCAGCTGTTCTCTTTCTTTCTTTCTCTCTTGTTTCTCTCTCTCCCTTCCCTCTTTTTCTTTGCTAACTGACTGAAATGTATTGTAAATATTTAGGGTGTGTGTATTATATTCATCAGGGATGCCCATTAGCTGTTGCCAAGGCAGCTACTCTTCCTACGGTACGAACACATTAAGGCACTTACGTCACTTCCAACTTTGTGGCAACAGTTTGGGGTGTGTGTGTGTGTTCGTGCGTGTCCTCCGCCTGGCCCACAGATGTTCCTTCCTTCTTGACATCCCAAAATCATGTATTAGGCTATTTTTTCAGTGAAACGTTGGAGAGGAATTGCGCAACGGTGCGGGGTTAGCCATGTTAATTAATCAGGTACAGTACTGGAGCTCATGTCATAAGCCTTTGAGTTTTTACACACTGGGCTGACAGAAAGCGAGAGACACACACACACACACCATGTAGGACTCAAACGGTTCCATGTGTGTGGGGAGTGGTTGTGGTCAGTCCAAGGGAGCTAGCTCTGAGGAGTTTCTCTTTACATCTTTACACTGGTAATGAACACGCAGCGTAAAATAATTCCTCCTTCATGTCCTGCTGCTGATTTCCCCCCAGGTTCACTGTAAAAAGTCCTACAGTACAGTTGTGGGGGAGCAGAAATCATGTCTGTCTCATTACTTCCTGGATAACAATCAGCAATATTGTTACCCTGTCAGTGTCCCAGGGTTGACTTCTCACTCAGTTAAGCTTAAAGGGAAATTCTGCCACTTTTCAACGTCATGTTCATCACCTCCAGCAACAAACCAGTGTCTACGTAGAGTATGTGAAAACAGCAGGTTTCTATAATCTGTGGTTAAAAATATAACAAGAATGGTCCTAAAAAAATGCTTCTCTGTGACAGGTAGGATTAAAAGTAAAAAATTATGATTTTCAAAACCTGCAATGATTTCTTAGCTCAAACAAGTTTTTTTTTGTGGAACTTTTGCTGATTTCTACAAAATGTAAATGTGCCATTTTCACATGTGTTGACGCTGGTATTGTGCTGGGGATGATGAAAGTGAGGTTGTAAAGTGGTGGAATTGCCCTTAACAGCGAAGTTCCATTCAACATACAATTGAACATGTTTTGTGTTGTTCCTCATGTCCCAGAGTTATTAACATGTGCATTGACGCTGTCCTTGTGTGTTACAGGTGTGGAGGACATATCTCTGTCTGAGCTGAAGGACAAATGGGAGCAGTCTCTGGGGCCACAGTACGATGTTCTGGTGAGATTCTAACTGACAGCAGGAAATGAACATATGGACAGAATACCAACACACCATAGACAAGCTCAGAGAAATCAGTCATGTCAAATCAGTAACAGTTTGATTTGATATCAAGCAAGGTTTGATCATCCCATAGGGAAGGAATTATATAATTAAGCAATAAGCCACGAGGGGTTGTGGTATATGGCCAATATACCACAGCTAACATGCTGACCAGACCGCTCGCACTCCCGCTATCACGCGCATGTTGATTTTGTCCACCCACACCAGACGCGATTAGGACACATGTTTATATATCAAAATGAACTCTGAACCAACTTTATTAATTTCCGTCAATTTAGCTAGCTAGCTTGCTGTTGCTAACTAATTTGTCCTGGGATATAAACATTGGGTTGTTATTTTACCTGAAATGCACAAGGTCCTCTACTCTACTTTCTAGTAATCTTTCTTCCTTCAGGCTTCTTCTTGGGATTTTATATGATGGTTGCAACCAATTTTAAGGTGCATTACCACCACCAACTGGACTGGAGTGTAAACCTTAGTTAATCTTTCAATCACCCACGTGATTGCTCCTAAAATACAATGAGGAGATGGGAGAGGCAGGACTTGCAGCGTGTCAAGCGTCACAAATAGAACCAAGTTCTATTTTAGCGCCTGGCTACGCAGATGCTCGTTGACGCGCGCGATCAGTGTGGGTGCAATGATTGAATAACATGTATGTGTACATTTATTTTGCAATGCTTATGCACGCGTCAGCATGTAAGGGCTGTTCTTGACGCGGATACAGCCCGTAGCCGTGGTATATTGCCCATATACCACAAACCCACAAGGTGCTATTATTGCTATTATAAATTGGTTACCAATGTAATTAGAACAGTAAAAATAAATGTTTTGTCAAACCCATGGTATACCGTCTGATATACCACGGCGTTCAGCCAATCAGCATTCAGGGCTCAAACCACCCAGTTTATAATGACCATTGTTTGTGTGTTTTCCCTCCCAGGTGGTTGAACTGGACCCTGTTATTGAAGATGATGCTGAACTACAGAATTACTCCAAGGTGACCACCAGTTACCATCAAATATTGGAGCTTAATGCTTATGCCACACAGTTCTCTTTGACAGAACCGCCCCAGTTATCACAGGGATGTTAAAGAATGGAGCCGGAGGGGGATGGCTGACGTTTTATGGGCTCTTAACCAACTGTGCTATTTTGTGTGTTTTCTCACATTGTTTGTAACTTATTTTGTACATAATGTTGCTGCTACCGTCTCTTATGACCGAGAAGAGCTTCTGGACATCAGAACAGCAATTACTCACCTCGAACTGGATGAAAATATTTTCCTTTAATGAGTCTGACGCAAAGGACATACTGTTTCTCCGAGACCAGGCCCAAATCCCCGTCATTCGCGTGAAGAACAGACGGAGGTACAGGGGTTGGAGATCGGTGTGCCTTGTGAAAATTTGTTGGTGAGTGGGTAAGAATAAACTGGATGAGGTCCGTTCGAGACTATCCTACCAGCGGGACATTAAAACTGTGATATCTTATGTTTCGCCAAGTCGTGGCTGAACTACGATACGGATAATGTACAGTTGGCTGGGTTTTCCATGCACTGGCAGGACAGAACAGCTACGTCCGGTAAGATGAGGGGTGGTGGTGTGTGTCTATTTGTCAATAACAGCTGGTGCGCGATGTCTAATATTAAGCCTCAAGGTATTGCTTGCCTGAGGTAGAGTACTTAATGATAAGCTCGGTTTGTTATTTTTGATTAAAACAAAACCATTATTCATTAAATAAGAATACCAAACTTGTTTTTGCGTGGATTCCACAAAGCGGTTAGCTTTTAACAGCTAGGACCGCTATTTCTTGTCCCGGAATCCTGCTTAACAGACAGGTTGAAGCCTGCTTGACAGAGACGATAAGCTGCTAGCCATTAAGCTAACTAAGTTGCTACCAGATGAGTTTAGCAATGGAGCCCTCTTTGTCTGAAGAAATAAATCAACGGTTTCTGCGCTGTAGGAGCTGTATCTACTACGCTTTGTTTCTGGACAAACTGGATCACTCAGAGTTCCGATGTGGCAATTGTTTGCTTGCCGAGGATTATAGACTTGAGGTGGCTTCCTTGATCACACAGGTCACCGGCTTACGTAAGAAACTGGGGAAAACGCAGAGTGGAACTTTTACATTTTCAACGCTGGTGGCTGGACGGCGTTCGCGCATGTTAGATGCAAACAACAAATATTTTGGCCGTCCTGGATCTTCCTGCACCTTCATCACTGGGTGTGCCTGTGTCTTGCCGGCCGCAGTGCCTACTACTATGATTTTGAAGTCGATATCGCCAACCTTCCGTCCCTGCTCTGGATCGAGCGGGGCGTCTCCATCTGCCGGAGGACTGCGCCAGGAGAAATGGGCTCAAGTTATCCTTCTTCTCGCCCGTCCATAAAGGGTTCTCTGAATTCTGTGAAGCAAGGGTGTGGGCGGATTTCCTTGTCATTCTTGCCAGCTGTGATTTTGGGCAGCTCCATGGTAACTAATGTGACTGTTCCTGGTGCAAAAACGATGTCCTATCCCGGAGCTCGAGTAAAGGACATGTGGGTTTTAATGACATGAAGGGTAGCCCTGAACAGTTGAAACTGGATTTTAAAGGGCCGATTGACTCTGCTAGACACTAACAAAAGACCCATCTGGCCCTGTGCCCTCTCTGAATCATGGCATTAAATGCTTAAGCAGGATTATTTCTCTTCACAACTGGCTATGTGATTATTGCAGCTCAATGGGTATAACTTTTGTTGACAATTTCAATACCTTTTGGAAACAAAACACATTTTATAAGGAGGATGGGATCCACCCAAATCATTTGGGTTCCTGGATCCTTTCACAGCATTTTAAGGCTGTGTTGAGACAATGATTTATCAATGACCCAAGCCCAGCCCAGCTAATCCCTACCATTGTGACGTGGAGTTGTCATAATGCTGACACAATCTTCCCAGTAACGCAATGAAAACAGGTAAGCATCCCTGAAGAAAAGTGCTCACAATAGCCCACTTTAACATATAGGCTTAAGAAACAAGGTTCATGAAATCAGTAATTTGCTAGCATAGGCTGCTGCTGTAAAAATGTATGTGTAATGGCTTTACACCCTCTGCAATATTGTGGATAAAGAGTTACCTGTCTAACAGAACACAGAGGATGTTCTTTAATGGAAGCCTCTCCAACATAATCCAGGTAGAATCAGTTATTCCCCAGGGCAGCTGTCTAGGCTCCTTACTTTGTTCAATCTTTACTAATGACATGCCACTGGCTTTGAGCATTATTTCAAATCAAATCAAACTTTATTTGTCACATGCGCCGAATACAGTATGTGTAGACCTTACCGTGAAATGCTTACTTGCAAGCCCTTAACCAACAGTGCAGTTCAAGAAAGAGTTAAGAAAATATTTACCAAATAAACTAAGGTAAAAATAAAAAGTAACACAATAAAATAACAGTAATGAGGCTATATACAGGGGATACTGGTACCGAGTCAATGTGCGGGGGTACAGGTTAGTCAAGGTAATTTGTACAGTTAGGTAGGGGTGAAGAGACTATGCATAGATAATAAACAGATTGATTTGGGACAAATCATTCACTAAACCCTAAACTTCACTAAACCCTAAAATCAACTAAATCTTGTAATAAATCATGTGGAAAATGAGCAAGTTGAGGTGACTAAACTGCTTGGAGTAACCCTGGATTGTAAACTGTCATGGTCAAAGCTAATTGATACAACAGTAGCTAAGATGGGGAGAAGTCTGTCCATAATAAAGCGCTGCTCTGCATTCTTAACAACACTATCAACAAGGCAGGTCCTACAGGCCCTGGTTTTGTCGCACCTGGACTACTGTTCAGTCGTGTGGTCAGGTGCCACAAAAAGGGACTTAGGAAAATTGCAATTGGCTCAGAACAAGGCAGCACGGCTGGCCCTTGGATGTACACAGAGAGCTAATATTAATAATATGCATGTCAATCTCTCCTGGCTGAAAGTGGAGGAGAGATTGACTTCATCACTACTTGTATTTATGAGAGGTATTGACATGTTGAACTCACAGAGCTGTCTGTCTAAACTACTGGCACACAGCTCGGACACCCATGCACACCCCACAAGACATGCCACAAGAGGCCTCTTCACAGTCCCCAAGTCCAGAACAGACTATGGGAGGCGCACAGTACTACATAGAGGCATGATTACATGGAACTCTATTTCACATCAGGTAACTGATGCAAGTAGTAACATTTTATTTAAAAAACATATAACAAACATTTTATGGAACAGCGGGGACTGTGAAGCAACACAAACATAGACACATGCATACACACACACACACACACGATAACATACGCACTATACACACACATACACATGGATTTAGTACTGTGGATATGTGTGGTAGTGGTGGAGTAGGGGCCTGAGGGCACACAGTGTGTTGTGAAATCTGTGAATGTATTGTAATGTTTTTATAATAGTTTTTACACTGCTGCTACTCACTTTTTATTATCTATGCATAGTCACTTTACCCCTACCTACATGTACAAATTACCTCGACTAACCTTTACCCCCGCACACTGACTCGGTATATAGCCTCGGTATTGTTATTTTATTGTGTTACTTTTTATAAAAAATTTATAAAATTGTACTTTTGTTTATTTAGTAAATATTTTCTTAACTCTATTTCCTGAACTGCATTGTTGGTTAAGGGCTTGTAAGTAAGCATTTCACGGTAAGGTCTACACCTGTTGTATTCGGCGCATTTGATTTGATAATAAAGTATTCTATTATTTTCTATCCTAGCTGCTACCCATCCACACCATGCGTCTGGGGGTGGAGTTGGACTCGTTTGACGGCCACCACTACATCTCCTCTGTGGCCCCAGGGGGCCCTGTGGCCAAACACGGCCTCCTGAGACCAGAGGACGAACTACTAGAGGTACTGGACAGGCATCGAACAACAACACACCGCACAACACACATACAACATTTTCCTTGTCTAAATGCATACAAAGTAACCAAACCATGACATTTAATAATGGATGGGATGTAGCATAAAGATCAGTCAGTGATAGATAACCCGTGATCTGCCAGTCATAATGCATTGGTTATACATGCAGGCTTTACCTGGCGGAACCTCAAAATTATGGTAGCACACATTTAATGTGTCATAACTTAAAAATCATTTCCTAGTATATTTTGTTCTCTATCACCTTGAGCCTGTCCAATGACCTTGGTGGTCAGGCGATGTCCCTGGCTCCAGTTCAGATGTAGCTGTGACTGGAGGGGGTTAGTTAGACCTGTGTCTAATGTACACTACAGGGGAACTCTGGGCTGTTGTATTTTCTGTTGTTCATTAGGCTTTTGGATTATAGGTGTGTGTGTTTGTCTATATGAGTTTGTGGTTGGGGGAATGTGTGTGTTTGTCTATATGAGTGTGTGGTTGGGGGAGTGTGTGTGTGCGTACATACTCCTGTGAAGAGGGGTTAGCAGGCTAACCGAGGCCATCTGTACGTCAGACCCCTGCCTCCCTCGCCCCCTCTGTGCCACCCCCTGCGCACCCCTACCCCTCTTCCTGCCCGCTCCCTCTTCCTGCCCGCTCCCCTCCCTGGCACGGCTTGGTGCAGATTCACCACTGTGCCCTCAGCCTGTTGCTGTTGGCAGTCGTGGCAGAAGCAACCACCATGGTACTGTGGCACACACAGGACAGGAATACTCTGGGAGAGGAGGAGAGGAGAGGTATCGCTAGATTCATCTTTTAAATGCCCGAAGGTATAGTTCAATTTTATGTCAGGCTTCGTCACATCCCCAACCCGGCATACTAGTACACACACATTTTTCTGAGCCGCAGTCTCCCGGTAAGATGGCAGGCCCCTAAACCTTAGTAGAGGTGGCCAGGTCTTCCCTACATCTCTGGGCAGATGGCACGGAGCAGCCAGCATCAGCCAGGCTCTCCAGATGCCTCTGCACATCCCGCTCCATTAAACAGCAATCAAGAGGCCCAGCGGCTCCCTGAGTCCCCTCACTGAGAATAGGGCTATACCACTGGGTTGGCCCCTCTGATCTCACACACACACACGCGCACACACACATGCATGATCACGAGCACACACACACACACACACACAGGCGCGTGTACAGACACACACACAGGCGCAAGTACCAACACACACCCTCCTCCGGGCTACTATATCTCTCTTGGTTCACTTCATTAACAGTGAGATAACCTTTGTTGGGAATTGTTGAAGTCACAAATTGACTCCATTAGCTTCTGATGTCTTACACTACATGACCAGAAGTATGTGGACACCTGCTCGTCGAACATCTCATTCCAAAATCATCGGCATTAACATGGAGTTGGTCCCCCCCCTGCTGCTATAACAGCCTTCACTCTTTTGGGATGCCTTTCCACTAGATGTTGGAACATTGCTGCGGGGACTTGTTTCCATTCAGCGACAAGAGCATTAGTGAGGTCGGGCACTGATTTTGTGCAATTAGGCCTGGCTTGCAGTCGGCGTTACAATTCATCCCAAAGGTCTTCGATGGGGTTGAGGTGAGGGCTCTGTGCAGGCCGGTCAAGTTCTTACACACCGATCTCGACAAAACATTTCTGTATGGACCTTGCTTTGTGCACGGAGGCATTGTCATGCTGAAAGAGGAAAGGGCCTTCCCCAAACAATTGTCACAAAGTTGGAAACACAGAATCGTCTAGAATGTCATTGTATGCTGTAGCATTAAGGTTTCCCTTCACTGGAACTAAGGGCCCTAGCCCGAACCATGAAAAACAGCACCAGACCATTATTCCTTCTCCACCAAACTATACAGTTGGCACTATGCATTGGGGCAGGTAGCTTTCTCCTGGGATCCGCCAATCCAAATTTGTCCATCGGACTGCCAGCTGGCTCCAGAGAATGCGTTTCCGCTGCTCCAGAGTCCAATGGCGGCGAACTTTACACCAATCCAGCCGTCGCTTGTTATTGCGCTTGGTGATGTTAGGCTTGTGAATCTGCTCGGCCATGGCAATCCATTTCATGAAGTTCCCAACTAAGTTATTGTGCTGACGTTGTGTCCAGAAGCAGTTTGGAATTCGGCAGGGAGGACAGACGATTCTTATGCGCTACGCGCTTCAGCACTTACCGGTCCCGTTCTGTGAGCTTGGGTAGTCTACCACTTCGCGACTGAGCCGTGGTTTCTCCTAGACGTTTCCACTTCACAATAACAGCACGTACAGTGGACAGGGGCAGGTCTAGAAAGGCAGAAATGTGACGACCTGACTTGTTGGAAAGGTGCCATCCTATTATGGTGCCACGTTGAAAGTCACTGATCTATTTAGTAAGGCCATTCTACTGCCAATGTTTGTCTATGGAGATTGCATGGCTGTGTGCTCAATTTTTATACACCTGTCAGCAATGGGTGTGGCTGAAATAGCCGTATCCACTAATTTGAAGGCGTTTCCACATACTGTTGTATGCACGGTACCAGTCAAAAGTTTGGACACACCTACTCATTCATGGGTTTTTGTTATTTGTACTATTTTCTACATTGTTGAATAATAATGAAGACACCAAAACTATGAAATAACACATATGGAATCATGTAGTAACCAAAAAAGTGTTAAACAAATCAAAATATATTTTAGATTCTTCAAAGTAGCCACCCTTTGCCTTGATGACAGCTTTGCACACTCTTGGTTTTCTCTCAACCAGCTTCACCTGGAATTGTACTGTATAGTGTATCTTCCCTTTTGAAACTGGTCACCAGCCAAAAGTTGGCTGTGTATTTACTCTAAGTGAAATGTGTGTGTGTGTGTGTGTGTGTGTGTGTGTGTGTGTGTGTGTGTGTGTGTGTGTGTGTGTGTGTGTGTGTGTGTGTGTGTGTGTGTGTGTGTGTGTGTGTGTGTGTGTGTGTGTGTGTGTGTGTGTGTGTGTGTGTGTGTGTGTGTGCGCTCACACTGTGCAGGTGAATGGCGTGCTTTTCTGTGTGTCTGCCTTGTGCAGGAGATAGAGCACCTCTGTGGTTATGATATCTTAAGGGAATTTCCTGTACGCTACATGTGAATTGTGTTTGTGTCGCCGTACGTGCTTACGTGTGTCTCTGTCTACAGGTAAACGGGGTGCAGCTGTACGGCAAGTCGAGGCGCGAGGCGGTTGCGTTCCTTCGTGAGGTTCCCCCTCCCTTCACCCTGGTGTGCTGCAGACACCTGACAGAGGAGAACTCAGACTACCAGCCTGACTGGGACGATGAGTGGCGCTCGCCCAGCACCGCTGCCAGCCTCTCTGAGGTCAGGACACACATTCAGACAGTCACACACGTGCACACACACACACACACACACACATATGTAAGCACGCACACGCATGTACACACACACACATACATACGTATGATAGCCATGCTGCATGTCCTTACTGTGTGTAATGTAGCCGATGACAGTTGCCAGGTGACAGTACAACACATATCCGTTTTTATCTGGTAAAGATGTTCCGGAACCTAAAATATCCTGTCTTAACCGTGTTCCTCTTTCACCCAGCAGGACCAAGCCACCCTAAAGGAGATCTCAGAGGAGGAGCAAGCGCCCACATACCCCAGCCACCAGAAGGAGAAAGTGCATGAGGAAGGAGAAGAGGAGGAGGATGAAGAGGGAGAGCTGGCTCTGTGGTCCCCAGACATCCAGTTGTTGGAGCTGGAGAAGAGAGAGGGAGGCCTGGGCTTCAGCATCCTAGACTACCAGGTAGGGGGAGAGAGAGAGGCCTGGGCTTCAGCATCCTAGACTACCAGGTAGGGGGAGAGAGAGGGAGGCCTGGGCTTCAGCATCCTAGACTACCAGGTAGGGAGAGAGAGGGAGGCCTGGGCTTCAGCATCCTAGACTACCAGGTAGGGAGAGCGAGAGAGGCCTGGGCTTCAGCATCCTAGACTACCAGGTAGGGAGAGCGAGAGAGGCCTGGGCTTCAGCATCCTAGACTAGCAGGTAGGGAGAGAGAGACCTGGGCTTCAGCATCCTAGACTACCAGGTAGGGAGAGCGAGAGAGGCCTGGGCTTCAGCATCCTAGACTACCAGGTAGGGGGAGAGAGAGAGGCCTGGGCTTCAGCATCCTAGACTACCAGGTAGGGGGAGAGAGAGGGAGGCCTGGGCTTCAGCATCCTAGACTACCAGGTAGGGGGAGAGAGAGGGAGGCCTGGGCTTCAGCATCCTAGACTACCAGGTAGGGAGAGAGAGGGAGGCCTGGGCTTCAGCATCCTAGACTACCAGGTAGGGAGAGAGAGGCTTGGGCTTCAGCATCCTAGACTACCAGGTAGGGAGAGAGAGACCTGTGCTTCAGCATCCTAGACTACCAGGTAGGGAGAGAGAGAGAGGCCTGGGCTTCAGCATCCTAGACTACCAGGTAGGGGGAGAGAGAGAGGCCTGGGCTTCAGCATCTTAGACTACCAGGTAGGGAGAGCGAGAGAGGCCTTGGCTTCAGCATCCTAGACTACCAGGTAGGGGGAGAGAGAGGGAGGCCTGGGCTTCAGCATCCTAGACTACCAGGTAGGGGGAGAGAGGGAGGCCTGGGCTTCAGCATCCTAGACTACCAGGTAGGGAGAGCGAGAGAGGCCTGGGCTTCAGCATCCTAGACTACCAGGTAGGGGGAGAGAGAGGGAGGCCTGAGCTTCAGCATCCTAGACTACCAGGTAGGGAGAGAGAGGGAGGCCTGGGCTTCAGCATCCTAGACTACCAGGTAGGGAGAGAGAGGCCTGGGCTTCAGCATCCTAGACTACCAGGTAGGGAGAGAGAGGCCTGGGCTTCAGCATCCTAGACTACCAGGTAGGGAGAGAGAGGGAGGCCTGGGCTTCAGCATCCTAGACTACCAGGTAGGGAGAGAGAGGCCTGGGCTTCAGCATCCTAGACTACCAGGTAGGGAGAGCGAGAGAGGCCTGGGCTTCAGCATCCTAGACTACCAGGTAGGGGGAGAGAGAGGGAGGCCTGGGCTTCAGCATCCTAGACTACCAGGTAGGGGGAGAGAGAGGGAGGCCTGGGCTTCAGCATCCTAGACTACCAGGTAGGGAGAGAGAGGGAGGCCTGGGCTTCAGCATCCTAGACTACCAGGTAGGGAGAGCGAGAGAGGCCTGGGCTTCAGCATCCTAGACTAGCAGGTAGGGAGAGAGAGGCCTGGGCTTCAGCACCCTAGACTACCAGGTAGGGAGAGCGAGAGAGGCCTGGGCTTCAGCATCCTAGACTACCAGGTAGGGGGAGAGAGAGAGGCCTGGGCTTCAGCATCCTAGACTACCAGGTAGGGGAGAGAGAGGGAGGCCTGGGCTTCAGCATCCTAGACTACCAGGTAGGGGAGAGAGAGAGGCCTGGGCTTCAGCATCCTAGACTACCAGGTAGGGAGAGAGAGAGCCTGGGCTTCAGCATCCTAGACTACCAGGTAGGGAGAGAGAGACCTGGGCTTCAGCATCCTAGACTACCAGGTAGGGAGAGAGAGACCTGGGCTTCAGCATCCTAGACTACCAGGTAGGGAGAGCGAGAGAGGCCTGGGCTTCAGCATCCTAGACTACCAGGTAGGGAGAGAGAGACCTGGGCTTCAGCATCCTAGACTACCAGGTAGGGAGAGCGAGAGAGGCCTTGGCTTCAGCATCCTAGACTACCAGGTAGGGTGAGAGAGGCCTGGGCTTCAGCATCCTAGACTACCAGGTGAGGAGAGAGAGAGGCCTGGGCTTCAGCATCCTAGACTACCAGGTAGGGAGAGAGAGGGGGAGGCCTGGGCTTCAGCATCCTAGACTACAAGGTAGGGGAGAGAGAGAGGCCTGGGCTTCAGCATCCTAGACTACCAGGTAGGGAGAGAGAGGCCTGGGCTTCAGCATCCTAGACTACCAGGTGGGGAGAGAGAGGCCTGGGCTTCAGCATACTAGACTACCAGGTAGGGAGAGCGAGAGAGGCCTGGGCTTCAGCATCCCAGACTAGCAGGTAGGGAGAGAGAGACCTGGGCTTCAGCATCCTAGACTACCAGGTAGGGAGAGTGAGAGAGGCCTGTGCTTCAGCATCCTAGACTACCACATAGGGGGAGAGAGAGGGAGGCCTGGGCTTCAGCATCCTAGACTACCAGGTAGGGGGAGAGAGGGAGGCCTGGGCTTCAGCATCCTAGACTACCAGGTAGGGAGAGCGAGAGAGGCCTGGGCTTCAGCATCCTAGACTACCAGGTAGGGGGAGAGAGAGGGAGGCCTGAGCTTCAGCATCCTAGACTACCAGGTAGGGAGAGAGAGGGAGGCCTGGGCTTCAGCATCCTAGACTACCAGGTAGGGAGAGAGAGGCTTGGGCATCAGCATCCTGGACTACCAGGTAGGGAGAGAGAGGCCTGGGCTTCAGCATCCTAGACTACCAGGTAGGGAGAGCGAGAGAGGCCTGGGCTTCAGCATCCTAGACTACCAGGTAGGGAGAGAGAGGCCTGGGCTTCAGCATCCTAGACTACCAGGTAGGGAGAGAGAGGCCTGGGCTTCAGCATCCTAGACTACCAGGTAGGGAGAGCGAGAGAGGCCTGGGCTTCAGCATCCTAGACTACCAGGTAGGGGGAGAGAGAGGGAGGCCTGGGCTTCAGCATCCTAGACTACCAGGTAGGGAGAGAGAGGGAGGCCTGGGCTTCAGCATCCTAGACTACCAGGTAGGGAGAGAGAGGCTTGGGCATCAGCATCCTGGACTACCAGGTAGGGAGAGAGAGGCCTGGGCTTCAGCATCCTAGACTACCAGGTAGGGAGAGCGAGAGAGGCCTGGGCTTCAGCATCCTAGACTACCAGGTAGGGAGAGAGAGGGAGGCCTGGGCTTCAGCATCCTAGACTACCAGGTAGGGAGAGAGAGGCTTGGGCTTCAGCATCCTAGACTACCAGGTAGGGAGAGAGAGAGCCTGGGCTTCAGCATCCTAGACTACCAGGTAGGGGGAGCGAGAGAGGCCTGGGCTTCAGCATCCTAGACTAGCAGGTAGGAAGAGAGAGACCTGGGCTTCAGCATCCTAGACTACCAGGTAGGGAGAGCGAGAGAGGCCTGGGCTTCAGCATCCTAGACTACCAGGTAGGGGGAGAGAGAGAGGCCTGGGCTTCAGCATCCTAGACTACCAGGTAGGGAGAGAGAGGCCTGGGCTTCAGCATCCTAGACTACCAGGTAGGGAGAGAGAGACCTGGGCTTCAGCATCCTAGACTACCAGGTAGGGAGAGAGAGACCTGGGCTTCAGCATCCTAGACTACCAGGTAGGGAGAGAGAGACCTGGGCTTCAGCATCCTAGACTACCAGGTAGGGAGAGCGAGAGAGGCCTGGGCTTCAGCATCCTAGACTACCAGGTAGGGAGAGCGAGAGAGGCCTTGGCTTCAGCATCCTAGACTACCAGGTAGGGTGAGAGAGGCCTGGGCTTCAGCATCCTAGACTACCAGGTGAGGAGAGAGAGAGGCCTGGGCTTCAGCATCCTAGACTACCAGGTAGGGAGAGAGAGGGGGAGGCCTGGGCTTCAGCATCCTAGACTACAAGGTAGGGGGAGAGAGAGAGGCCTGGGCTTCAGCATCCTAGACTACCAGGTAGGGAGAGAGAGGCCTGGGCTTCAGCATCCTAGACTACCAGGTGGGGAGAGAGAGGCCTGGGCTTCAGCATACTAGACTACCAGGTAGGGAGAGCGAGAGAGGCCTGGGCTTCAGCATCCCAGACTAGCAGGTAGGGAGAGAGAGACCTGGGCTTCAGCATCCTAGACTACCAGGTAGGGAGAGTGAGAGAGGCCTGTGCTTCAGCATCCTAGACTACCACGTAGGGGGAGAGAGAGGGAGGCCTGGGCTTCAGCATCCTAGACTACCAGGTAGGGGGAGAGAGGGAGGCCTGGGCTTCAGCATCCTAGACTACCAGGTAGGGAGAGCGAGAGAGGCCTGGGCTTCAGCATCCTAGACTACCAGATAGGGGGAGAGAGAGGGAGGCCTGAGCTTCAGCATCCTAGACTACCAGGTAGGGAGAGAGAGGGAGGCCTGGGCTTCAGCATCCTAGACTACCAGGTAGGGAGAGCGAGAGAGGCCTGGGCTTCAGCATCCTAGACTACCAGGTAGGGAGAGAGAGGCCTGGGCTTCAGCATCCTAGACTACCAGGTAGGGAGAGAGAGGCCTGGGCTTCAGCATCCTAGACTACCAGGTAGGGAGAGCGAGAGAGGCCTGGGCTTCAGCATCCTAGACTACCAGGTAGGGGGAGAGAGAGGGAGGCCTGGGCTTCAGCATCCTAGACTACCAGGTAGGGGGAGAGAGAGGGAGGCCTGGGCTTCAGCATCCTAGACTACCAGGTAGGGAGAGAGAGGGAGGCCTGGGCTTCAGCATCCTAGACTACCAGGTAGGGAGAGAGAGGCTTGGGCATCAGCATCCTGGACTACCAGGTAGGGAGAGAGAGGCCTGGGCTTCAGCATCCTAGACTACCAGGTAGGGAGAGCGAGAGAGGCCTGGGCTTCAGCATCCTAGACTACCAGGTAGGGAGAGAGAGGGAGGCCTGGGCTTCAGCATCCTAGACTACCAGGTAGGGAGAGAGAGGCTTGGGCTTCAGCATCCTAGACTACCAGGTAGGGAGAGAGAGACCTGGGCTTCAGCATCCTAGACTACCAGGTAGGGGGAGCGAGAGAGGCCTGGGCTTCAGCATCCTAGACTAGCAGGTAGGGAAGAGAGAGACCTGGGCTTCAGCATCCTAGACTACCAGGTAGGGAGAGCGAGAGAGGCCTGGGCTTCAGCATCCTAGACTACCAGGTAGGGGGAGAGAGAGAGGCCTGGGCTTCAGCATCCTAGACTACCAGGTAGGGAGAGAGAGGCCTGGGCTTCAGCATCCTAGACTACCAGGTAGGGAGAGAGAGACCTGGGCTTCAGCATCCTAGACTACCAGGTAGGGAGAGAGAGACCTGGGCTTCAGCATCCTAGACTACCAGGTAGGGAGAGAGAGACCTGGGCTTCAGCATCCTAGACTACCAGGTAGGGAGAGCGAGAGAGGCCTTGGCTTCAGCATCCTAGACTACCAGGTAGGGAGAGAGAGGCCTGGGCTTCAGCATCCTAGACTACCAGGTGAGGAGAGAGAGAGGCCTGGGCTTCAGCATCCTAGACTACCAGGTAGGGAGAGAGAGGGGGAGGCCTTGGCTTCAGCATCCTAGACTACAAGGTAGGGGGAGAGAGAGAGGCCTGGGCTTCAGCATCCTAGACTACCAGGTAGGGAGAGAGAGGCCTGGGCTTCAGCATCCTAGACTACCAGGTGGGGAGAGAGAGGCCTGGGCTTCAGCATCCTAGACTACCAGGTGGGGAGAGAGAGGCCTGGGCTTCAGCATCCCAGACTACCAGGTAGGGAGAGCGAGAGAGGCCTGGGCTTCAGCATCCCAGACTAGCAGGTAGGGAGAGAGAGACCTGGGTTTCAGCATCCTAGACTACCAGGTAGGGAGAGCGAGAGAGGCCTGGGCTTCAGCATCCTAGACTAGCAGGTAGGAAGAGAGAGACCTGGGCTTCAGCATCCTAGACTACCAGGTAGGGAGAGCGAGAGAGGCCTGGGCTTCAGCATCCTAGACTACCAGGTAGGGGGAGAGAGAGAGGCCTGGGCTTCAGCATCCTAGACTACCAGGTAGGGAGAGAGAGGCCTGGGCTTCAGCATCCTAGACTACCAGGTAGGGAGAGAGAGACCTGGGCTTCAGCATCCTAGACTACCAGGTAGGGAGAGAGAGACCTGGGCTTCAGCATCCTAGACTACCAGGTAGGGAGAGCGAGAGAGGCCTGGGCTTCAGCATCCTAGACTACCAGGTAGGGAGAGAGAGACCTGGGCTTCAGCATCCTAGACTACCAGGTAGGGAGAGCGAGAGAGGCCTTGGCTTCAGCATCCTAGACTACCACGTAGGGGGAGAGAGAGAGGCCTGGGCTTCAGCATCCTAGACTACCAGGTGAGGAGAGAGAGAGGCCTGGGCTTCAGCATCCTAGACTACCAGGTAGGGAGAGAGAGGGGGAGGCCTGGGCTTCAGCATCCTAGACTACAAGGTAGGGGGAGAGAGAGAGGCCTGGGCTTCAGCATCCTAGACTACCAGGTAGGGAGAGAGAGGCCTGGGCTTCAGCATCCTAGACTACCAGGTGGGGAGAGAGAGGCCTGGGCTTCAGCATCCTAGACTACCAGGTAGGGAGAGCGAGAGAGGCCTGGGCTTCAGCATCCCAGACTAGCAGGTAGGGAGAGAGAGACCTGGGCTTCAGCATCCTAGACTACCAGGTAGGGAGAGCGAGAGAGGCCTGTGCTTCAGCATCCTAGACTACCACGTAGGGGGAGAGAGAGAGGCCTGGGCTTCAGCATCCTAGACTACCAGGTGAGGAGAGAGAGAGGCCTGGGCTTCAGCATCCTAGACTACCAGGTAGGGAGAGAGAGGGAGGCCTGGGCTTCAGCATCCTAGACTACCAGGTAGGGAGAGCGAGAGAGGCCTGGGCTTCAGCATCCTAGACTACCAGGTAGGGGGAGAGAGACCTGGGCTTCAGCATCCTAGACTACCAGGTAGGGAGAGCAAGAGAGGCCTGGGCTTCAGCATCCTAGACTACCAGGTAGGGAGAGAGAGGCTTGGGCTTCAGCATCCTAGACTACCAGGTAGGGAGAGAGAGGCCTGGGCTTCAGCATCCTAGACTACCAGGTAGGGAGAGCGAGAGAGGCCTGGGCTTCAGCATCCTAGACTACCAGGTAGGGGGAGAGAGAGGGAGGCCTGGGCTTCAGCATCCTAGACTACCAGGTAGGGGGAGAGAGAGGGAGGCCTGGGCTTCAGCATCCTAGACTACCAGGTAGGGAGAGAGAGGGAGGCCTGGGCTTCAGCATCCTAGACTAGCAGGTAGGGAGAGAGAGACCTGGGCTTCAGCATCCTAGACTACCAGGTAGGGAGAGCGAGAGAGGCCTGGTCTTCAGCATCCTAGACTACCAGGTAGGGGGAGAGAGAGAGGCCTGGGCTTCAGCATCCTAGACTAACAGGTAGGGAGAGAGAGGCCTGGGCTTCAGCATCCTAGACTACCAGGTAGGGAGAGAGAGACCTGGGCTTCAGCATCCTAGACTACCAGGTAGGGAGAGAGAGGGAGGCCTGGGCTTCAGCATCCTAGACTACCAGGTAGGGGAGAGAGAGAGGCCTGGGCTTCAGCATCCTAGACTACCAGGTAGGGAGAGAGAGAGGCCTGGGCTTCAGCATCCTAGACTACCAGGTAGGGAGAGCGAGAGAGGCCTGGGCTTCAGCATCCTAGACTACCAGGTAGGGAGAGAGAGAGGCCTGGGCTTCAGCATCCTAGACTACCAGGTAGGGGAGAGAGAGAGGCCTGGGCTTCAGCATCCTAGACTACCAGGTAGGGAGAGAGAGGGGGAGGCCTGGGCTTCAGCATCCTAGACTACAAGGTAGGGGGAGAGAGAGAGGCCTGGGCTTCAGCATCCTAGACTACCAGGTAGGGAGAGAGAGGCCTGGGCTTCAGCATCCTAGACTACCAGGTGGGGAGAGAGAGACCTGGGCTTCAGCATCCTAGACTACCAGGTAGGGAGAGCGAGAGAGGCCTGGGCTTCAGCATGCTAGACTACCAGGTAGGGGGAGAGAGAGAGGCCTGGGCTTCAGCATCCTAGACTACCAGGTAGGGAGAGAGAGGCTTGGGCTTCAGCATCCTAGACTACCAGGTAGGGAGAGAGAGACCTGGGCTTCAGCATCCTAGACTACCGGGTAGGGAGAGCGAGAGAGGCCTGGGCTTCAGCATCCTAGACTAGCAGGTAGGGAGAGAGAGACCTGGGCTTCAGAATCCTAGACTACCAGGTAGGGAGAGCGAGAGAGGCCTGTGCTTCAGCATCCTAGACTACCAGGTAGGGGGAGAGAGAGAGGCCTGGGCTTCAGCATCCTAGACTACCAGGTAGGGAGAGAGAGGCTTGGGCTTCAGCATCCTAGACAACCAGGTAGGGAGAGAGAGACCTGGGCTTCAGCATCCTAGACGACCAGGTAGGGAGAGCGAGAGAGGCCTGGGCTTCAGCATCCTAGACTACCAGGTAGGGGGAGAGAGACCTGGGCTTCAGCATCCTAGACTACCAGGTAGGGAGAGCGAGAGAGGCCTGGGCTTCAGCATCCTACGACTACCAGGTAGGGAGAGAGAGGCCTGGGCTTCAGCATCCTAGACTACCAGGTAGGGAGAGAGAGAGAGAGGCCTGGGCTTCAGCATCCTAGACTACCAGGTAGGGGGAGAGAGAGAGGCCTGGGCTTCAGCATCCTAGACTACCAGGTAGGGAGAGAGAGGCTTGGGCTTCAGCATCCTAGACGACCAGGTAGGGAGAGAGAGACCTGGGCTTCAGCATCCTAGACTACCAGGTAGGGAGAGCGAGAGAGGCCTGGGCTTCATCATCCTAGACTACCAGGTAGGGGGAGAGAGACCTGGGCTTCAGCATCCTAGACTACCAGGTAGGGAGAGCGAGAGAGGCCTGGGCTTCAGCATCATACGACTACCAGGTAGGGAGAGAGAGGCCTGGGCTTCAGCATCCTAGACTACCAGGTAGGGAGAGAGAGAGAGAGGCCTGGGCTTCAGCATCCTAGACTACCAGGTAGGGGGAGAGAGAGAGGCCTGGGCTTCAGCATCCTAGACTACCAGGTGGGGAGAGAGAGGCCTGGGCTTCAGCATCCTAGACTACCAGGTAGGGAGAGCGAGAGAGGCCTGGGCTTCAGCATCCTAGACTAGCAGGTAGGGAGAGAGAGACCTGGGCTTCAGCATCCTAGACTACCAGGTAGGGAGAGCGAGAGAGGCCTGTGTTTCAGCATCCTAGACTACCAGGTAGGGGGAGAGAGAGGCCTGGGCTTCAGCATCCTAGACTACCAGGTAGGGAGAGAGAGGCCTGGGCTTCAGCATCCTAGACTACCAGGTGGGGAGAGCGAGAGAGGCCTGGGCTTCAGCATCCTAGACTAGCAGGTAGGGAGAGAGAGACCTGGGCTTCAGCATCCTAGACTACCAGGTAGGGAGAGCGAGAGAGGCCTGTGCTTCAGCATCCTAGACTACCAGGTAGGGGGAGAGAGAGGCTTGGGCTTCAGCATCCTAGACTACCAGGTAGGGAGAGAGAGACCTGGGCTTCAGCATCCTAGACTACCAGGTAGGGAGAGAGAGACCTGGGCTTCAGCATCCTAGACTACCAGGTAGGGAGAGCGAGAGAGGCCTGGGCTTCAGCATCCTAGACTACCAGGTAGGGGGAGAGAGACCTGGGCTTCAGCATCCTAGACTACCAGGTAGGGAGAGCGAGAGAGGCCTTGGCTTCAGCATCCTAGACTACCAGGTAGGGAGAGAGAGGCCTGGGCTTCAGCATCCTAGACTACCAGGTGGGGAGAGAGAGGCTCTGCCCCTCGCACTCACCTGTCTTGTCTCTGCTTTCTACTCTTTCTGCCTCTTCTTCTCCTTTTCATCCCCTTCGCTCTCTTTCATTCCTGTTAGGGTAGGGTGGTATCCAGATGTTTGTATCGTCATACCGTCCTTCTCTCATCCCGGGATTTACGATATTACCAGCTTAGTACATAAGGGGGCGCCCAAAAAATACATAAAAGCCCATTTGACGTCTATTACCAGAATGCTAACAAAATTAGCACAAGTAATAGCACATTTCCATAGAGGTTGCTCGTTTAATATGCTAACGAGCGCAAACAAATGTTTTTTAGTTTTTTTTGCAAAGACATTAAGTTATGCCTATATACAGTGGGGAGAACAAGTATTTGAAACACTGCCGATTTTGCAGGTTTTCCTACTTACAAAGCATGTAGAGGTCTGTAATTTTTATCATAGGTACCCTTTAACTGTGAGAGACGGAATCTAAAACAAAAATCCAGAAAATCATATTGTATGATTTTTAAGTAATGAATTTGCATTTTATTGCATGACATACGTATTTGATCACCTACCAACCAGTAAGAATTCCGGCTCTCACAGACCTGTTAGTTTTTCTTTAGAAAGCCCTCCTGTTCTCCACTCATTACCTGTATTAACTGCACCTGTTTGAACTCGTTACCTGTATCAAATACTTGTTCTCCCCACTGTAGGTAGGAGCTACCGAATGTCATTTTTGGTGAGTTTGGACATTTACAAGAGAATGTGAACCAGACACATTGTGCAAATGAGCAGTACTGGCTCTGGAGCAGCACGTGTACAGTTTCAACTGTATTGATGGTATTGAAAAAGCATCCCGTGTGCGGTATATATGGTATATCGCCAAAGCCTAATTCCTGTTTCTTTTCTCTCACTCTCGCTCTCTCTCCCTCCTCCCTATCCCTCTTTCTTGTTCTATTCCTCCTCCTCCCTCTCTTCTAATTTGGGGAGAAATATGAACTGGAGGGAGAACGTGAGAGCTTGATCCCCATACCAACAGCAGTGACCCTTGCAAAGGGCCAGGTGGTTTTACCAGGAAATAAACAAAGAACATTTTCTGGGAAAATAAACAAAGAAATTGATAATAGATGGAGCCTGGGGTGAGGAGGGGTAGAATGAGGGTGGAGGAGTCTCAAAGGGACTGTCTGAGTTCTATATGTGACCACAGTGGGGGAGGGAGTGGGCTGAAGCAGACTAAAGCCTGGTTCATTTTCATGACGGCAGACTAAAGCCTGGTTCATTTTCATGACGGCAGACTAAAGCCTGGTTCATTTTCATGACGGCAGACTAAAGCCTGGTTCATATTCATGACAGCAGACTAAAGCCTGGTTCATATTCATGACGGCAGACTAAAGCCTGGTTCATATTCATGACGGCAGACTAAAGCCTGGTTCATTTTCATGACGGCAGACTAAAGCCTGGTTCATATTCATGACGGCAGACTAAAGCCTGGTTCATTTTCATGACGGCAGACTAAAGCCTGGTTCATTTTCATGACGGCAGACTAAAGCCTGGTTCATATTCATGAAAGCAGACTAAAGCCTGGTTCATTTTCATGACAGCAGACTAAAGCCTGGTTCATTTTCATGACGGCAGACTAAAGCCTGGTTCATATTCATGACGGCAGACTAAAGCCTGGTTCATATTCATGACGGCAGACTAAAGCCTGGTTCATTTTCATGACGGCAGACTAAAGCCTGGTTCATATTCATGACGGCAGACTAAAGCCTGGTTCATATTCATGACGGCAGACTAAAGCCTGGTTCATATTCATGACGGCAGACTAAAGCCTGGTTCATATTCATGACGGTAGACTAAAGCCTGGTTCATATTCATGACGGCAGACTAAAGCCTGGTTCATTTTCATGACGGCAGACTAAAGCCTGGTTCATTTTCATGACGGCAGACTAAAGCCTGGTTCATATTCATGAAAGCAGACTAAAGCCTGGTTCATTTTCATGACAGCAGACTAAAGCCTGGTTCATTTTCATGACGGCAGACTAAAGCCTGGTTCATATTCATGACGGCAGACTAAAGCCTGGTTCATATTCATGACGGCAGACTAAAGCCTGGTTCATTTTCATGACGGCAGACTAAAGCCTGGTTCATATTCATGACGGCAGACTAAAGCCTGGTTCATATTCATGACGGCAGACTAAAGCCTGGTTCATATTCATGACGGCAGACTAAAGCCTGGTTCATATTCATGACGGCAGACTAAAGCCTGGTTCATATTCATGACGGCAGACTAAAGCCTGGTTCATTTTCATGACGACAGACTAAAGCCTGGTTCATATTCATGACGGCAGACTAAAGCCTGGTTCATATTCATGACGGCAGACTAAAGCCTGGTTCATTTTCATGACGGCAGACTAAAGCCTGGTTCACTTTCATGACGGCAGACTAAAGCCTGGTTCATTTTCATGACGGCAGACTAAAGCCTGGTTCATATTCATGACGGCAGACTAAAGCCTGGTTCATGTTCATGACGGCATACTAAAGCCTGGTTCATATTCATGACGGCAGACTAAAGCCTGGTTCATATTCATGACGGCAGACTAAAGCCTGGTTCATGTTCATGACGGCATACTAAAGCCTGGTTCATTTTCATGACGGCAGACTAAAGCCTGGTTCATTTTCATGACGGCAGACTAAAGCCTGGTTCATTTTCATGACGGCAGACTAAAGCCTGGTTCATTTTCATGACGGCAGACTAAAGCCTGGTTCATTTTCATGACGGCAGACTAAAGCCTGGTTCATTTTCATGACGGCAGACTAAAGCCTGGTTCATTTTCATGACGGCAGAAGTTGAAACAGAAGAGGAAAATAAGTGCGTTTTATTGTCATCCCTCCCTATTTTAGTCTACCTTTTTTCTTAATTTTGGTGCCTAATGAACATGACCCGACCAAATCCTTCCACCTCGGCTGGTTCTCTTCAGGGATGGGGGGATGCAACAGGAGGAGGGAAAATAAGCTAATGAAATCCCACTTGTCTTTTCTCATGTAGTCCGATCGGAAAAAGAAATGTGCACGACCGTGTCACATGTCATCGAGTAAGGGACAACAAAAGGAAACAGTCTGTAGTTGGGCTTGGCAAGGGGCCGCGGTGTTGCCTGGAGCTGGGCTAGCCGCCAAACATCACACACGTCAGACACAGGCACCCAGCTCCATATCGGTTGATTGTGACTGGAAAACACAAGAACTACAGTGCCGTGAAAAAGTATTTGCCCCCTTTCTGATTTTCTCTATTTTTGCATATTTTTTATTCTGAATGTTATCAGATCTTCAACCAAAACCTACTAGATAAAGGGAACCTGAGTTTACAAAACAAGAGAAGTATACTTTATTTATTTAATTTCTTAATAAATTAAATAAGTATTTAATTGTTGTGTTATTTGTTCACTCAGGTTCCTTTTTATCTACAATTAGATTTTGGTTGAAGATTTGGCAAAACATTCTGTATAAACAAAATATTAAAAAGGAGATCAAATTTAAAAGGTGGCAAATACTTTTCACAGCACTGCATAATAAGGCCCTAATCACAGTCAGTATGAACTCCACAGCAGAAATCACTAAATGATCAATGGGGTAGACCTAGGGTACTGTTCAATCAAAATCGGATATCCAGGTATACCAGATTAAAACTAAAAAACAATTCAATATAACGTTATTTTTTTGTACTTTACAAAATATTGCTTCCAGTCAGAAGCAAACAGAACACTCACCTGCTAACAATACAAACAGAACACTCACCTGCTAACAATACAAACAGAACACTCACCTGCTAACAATACAAACAGAACACTCACCTGCTAACAATACAAACAGAACACTCACCTGCTAACAATACAAACAGAACACTCACCTGCTAACAATACAAACAGAACACTCATCTGCTAACAATACAAACAGAACACTCACCTGCTAACAATACAAACAGAACACTCACCTGCTAACAATACAAACAGAACACTCACCTGCTAACAATACAAACAGAACACTCACCTGCTAACAATACAAACAGAACACTCACCTGCTAACAATACAAACAGAACACTCACCTACTAACAATACAAACAGAACACTCACCTGCTAACAATACAAACAGAACACTCACCTGCTAACAATACAAACAGAACACTCACCTGCTAACAATACAAACAGAACACTCACCTGCTAACAATACAAACAGAACACTCACCTGCTAACAATACAAACAGAACACTCACCTGCTAACAATACAAACAGAACACTCACCTGCTAACAATACAAACAGAACACTCACCTGCTAACAATACAAACAGAACACTCACCTGCTAACAATACAAACAGAACACTCACCTGCTAACAATACAAACAGAACACTCACCTGCTAACAATACAAACAGAACACTCACCTGCTAACAATACAAACAGAACACTCACCTGCTAACAATACAAACAGAACACTCACCTGCTAACAATACAAACAGAACACTCACCTGCTAACAATACAAACAGAACACTCACCTGCTAACAATACAAACAGAACACTCACCTGCTAACAATACAAACAGAACACTCACCTGCTAACAATACAAACAGAACACTCACCTGCTAACAATACAAACAGAACACTCACCTGCTAACAATACAAACAGAACACTCACCTACTAACAATACAAACAGAACACTCACCTGCTAACAATACAAACAGAACACTCACCTGCTAACAATACAAACAGAACACTCACCTGCTAACAATACAAACAGAACACTCACCTGCTAACAATACAAACAGAACACTCACCTGCTAACAATACAAACAGAACACTCACCTGCTAACAATACAAACAGAACACTCACCTACTAACAATACAAACAGAACACTCACCTGCTAACAATACAAACAGAACACTCACCTGCTAACAATACAAACAGAACACTCACCTGCTAACAATACAAACAGAACACTCACCTACTAACAATACAAACAGAACACTCACCTGCTAACAATACAAACAGAACACTCACCTACTAACAATACAAACAGAACACTCACCTGCTAACAATACAAACAGAACACTCACCTACTAACAATACAAACAGAACACTCACCTACTAACAATACAAACAGAACACTCACCTGCTAACAATACAAACAGAACACTCACCTGCTAACAATACAAACAGAACACTCACCTGCTAACAATACAAACAGAACACTCACCTGCTAACAATACAAACAGAACACTCACCTGCTAACAATACAAACAGAACACTCACCTGCTAACAATACAAACAGAACACTCACCTGCTAACAATACAAACAGAACACTCACCTGCTAACAATAGAAACAGAGACTTCATGTTGGTCACCATTGGCAGCAGAAAGGATGCATCTGTAACCTTTATTTCTTAGTGTTAAAATAAAAGTCACATCAAAAGTTAAGGCTACACATCACCACCTCATAACTATTACCAAGAGTCGTTCAGGAATGAGTGAAGTCAGAAAGAATGGAGTCGCTCACAAATGAACAAAAGGAAGAATCCATAGGACTACAGTGCCTTCAGAAAGTAGTCATACCTCTCAACTTATTTCACATTTTGTTGTTACTCCCTGAATTCAAAATGAATTAACATTTTTCTCATCCATCTACATTACCCCATAATGACAGTAGAAACATGTTCTTATAAATATCTAATTTACATAAGCATTCACACCCCTTAGTCAATACATGTTAGAATCACCTTTGGCAGTGATTACAGCTGTTCCTTTTCCTTGGTAAGTCTCTAAGAGTTTTACACACCTGGATTGTATAATATTTGCACATTTATTCATTTAAATATTCTTCAACCTCTGTCAAGTTGGTTGTTGATCATTCCTAGACAGACGTTTTCAAGTCTAGCAATAGATTTAAAGCCGATATAAGTCAAAACTGTAACTAGGCCACTCGGGAACAATCAATGTTGTCTTGGTAAGCGACTCCAGTGTATATGTGGCCTTGTGTTTTAGGTTATTGTCCTGCTGAAAGGTGAATTTGTCTCCCAGTGTCTGTTGGAAAACAGACTGAACCAGTTTTTCCTCTAGGATTTTGCCTGTGCTAAACTCTATTCTGTTTATTTTTATCCTTAAAAACGACCTAGTCCTTGCCAATGACAAGCATACCCATAACATGATGCATCTACTACCATGTTTGAAAATATGAAGAGTGGTACTCAGTGACGTTTGTCCCAAACATAATGCTTTGTATTCAGGACATAAAGTTATTCTGTACAGTATAAATTGTACAGTAATAAATTCAGCATGCTCAAAGGGATATTCAATTTATTTTTACCCATCTAACAATAGGTGCTCTTCTTTGCAAGGCACTGGTCTTTGTGGTTGAATCTGTGGTTGAAATGAACTGCTCGACTGAGGGACCTCACAGACTATTGTATGTGTGGCGTACGGAGAAGAGGTAGTCATAAAATCATGTAAACACTATTATTGCAGTCCATGCCACTTATGTGACTTGTTAAGCATATTTTTACTCCTGAATGTATTTAGGCTTGCCATAACAAAGGGGTTGAATACTTATTGACGAAAGACATTTCATTTCAGATTTAGATTTTTTTAAATAAAAAAAACAAACAAAAAAATGTACGTTATGGGGTATTGTGTGTAGGCCAGTGACGACAAAATCTCAATTGAATCCATTTGAAATTCAGGCTGTCCATCCATTTTATACACAATGTGGAAAAAGTCAAGGGGTGTGAATCCCTTTCTGAAGGCACTGTATATAGTATATGACCTGAGTACATGACCCAGTCTCGTAGTGTGAGTGAAGTCATAAAGAACGGAGTCGCAGCTCAGAAATTAACTGAAGGAAGAATCTATAGGACTATTTAGGAGTATATACCGTGTGACCTAGTATTTAGGAGTATATACCGTGTGACCTAGTATTTAGGAGTATACAGTGTGGCCTAGTATTTAGGAGTATACCGTGTAACCTAGTATTTAGGAGTATACAGTGTGGCCTAGTATTTAGGAGTATACCGTGTGGCCTAGTATTTAGGAGTATACCGTGTGACCTAGTATTTAGGAGTATACAGTGCACCCCAGTATTTAGGAGTATATAGTGTGGCCTAGTATTTAGGAGTATACCGTGTGACCTAGTATTTAGGAGTATACAGTGCACCCCAGTATTTAGGAGTATACAGTGTGGCCTAGTATTTAGGAGTATACAGTGTGGCCTAGTATTTAGGAGTATACAGTGCGCCCCAGTATTTAGGAGTATACAGTGTGGCCTAGTATTTAGGAGTATACAGTGTGGCCCAGTATTTAGGAGTATACAGTGTGACCTAGTATTTAGGAGTATACAGTGTGACCTAGTATTTAGGAGAAGATAAGTATATAACATGAATGTGGGCATATGGCCTAGTATTTGGTATCGCTATGTACCTCAACGTTGTGGTTGTGATTGTCTAGCTCTTTTTCTCGTTGCTTTAGTTTGCAACAAGACAGCAAACACAAAGACAACTGACATACACAGCATTGAAGAAATAGGACATTCAAAAAGTATTATTCATATTGTCCCAATTTCAATCATTTGTAGATAGCATTGAACAGATAAGACAAGACACAAGATTAGATGAGATAGATTCAAGGAAGATGGGAAAGACTGTTGTGAACAAGTCAGAGCATTGCATAGGCTTTATATGAAGGGTTTAATGGATTGTTTGTGAATGTGTTATGGGGCCCCTTGTGTTTCAGAATAACTGTATCCTGGGGCCTTGAATCCTTAAATATAGGCATAGCTTCACCTCTAACACCTCTATTTCTACTCTCTCTCCCTCCTTTCCTACTCCACTCCACTCCTCTTCTCCTCCTTCCCTCTCTCCCTCCTCTCCTCCTCCAGCCCTCTCTCCCTCCTTTCCTCCTCCAGCCCTCTCTCCCTCCTCTCTTCATCCTGCGTCTCTCTCCCTCCTCTCCTCCTCCTCCTATCGCTCCTTCCTCTCCTCCTCCAGCCCTCTCTCCCTCCTCTCCTCCTCCACCGCTCTCTCTCTTCCGTCCCTCTTGCCCTCCCCTCCTCCATTCCTCTCTCCCTCCTAATGGAAGTTACGCATCACTGCATATTAATGTAAAGAATGAGGTGTTTAGTTCACACACTAATTAATATGGATGAGATGGAGCTTTATACATTGACAACAATAACACAAGTTATATCATAGCAGCACTACATAGTTAAAGTGTCGGTCTTGCCTTACCACTCCCTCTCTTTCTCTTTTGCAGTCTCTCTCCTTCCCTGTTCTTTCTCGCGCTTTCTCCTTCCCTGTTTTTTCTCGCGCTCTCCTTCCCTGTTTTTTCTCTCTCTCTCCTTCCATGTTCTTTCTCTCTCTCTCCTTCCCTGTTCTTTCTCTCTCTCTCCTTCCCTGTTCTTTCTCTCTCTCTCCTTCCCTGTTCTTTCTCTCTCTCTCCTTCCCTGTTCTTTCTCTCTCTCTCCTTCCCTGTTCTTTCTCTCTCTCTCCCTACCTGTTCTTTCTCTCTCTCTCCCTACCTGTTCTTTCTCTCTCTCTCTCTCCTTCCCCGTTCTTTCTCTCTCTCTCTCTCCTTCCCCGTTCTCTCTCTCTCTCTCCTTTCCCGTTCTTTCTCTCTCTCTCCTTCCCTGTTCTTTCTCTCTCTCTCTCTCCTTCTCTGTTCTATCTCTCTCTTCTACCCTGTTCTATCTCTCGCTCTCTCTCTCTCTCCTTCCCTGTTCTTTCTCTCTCTCTCTCTCCTTCCCCGTTCTTTCTCTCTCTCTCTCTCCTTCCCCGTTCTCTCTCTCTCTCTCCTTCCCCGTTCTTTCTCTCTCTCTCCTTCCCTGTTCTTTCTCTCTCTCTCCTTCCCTGTTCTTTCTCTCTCTCTCCTTCCCTGTTCTTTCTCTCTCTCTCCCTACCTGTTCTTTCTCTCTCTCTCCCTACCTGTTCTTTCTCTCTCTCTCTCTCCTTCCCCGTTCTTTCTCTCTCTCTCTCTCCTTCCCCGTTCTCTCTCTCTCTCTCCTTCCCCGTTCTTTCTCTCTCTCTCCTACCCTGTTCTATCTCTCGCTCTCTCTCTCTCTCCTTCCCTGTTCTTTCTCTCTCTCTCTCTCCTTCCCCGTTCTTTCTCTCTCTCTCTCCTTCCCCGTTCTTTCTCTCTCTCTCTCTCCTTCCCCGTTCTCTCTCTCTCTCTCCTTCCCTGTTCTTTCTCTCTCTCTCCTTCCCTGTTCTTTCTCTCTCTCTCCCTACCTGTTCTTTCTCTCTCTCTCCCTACCTGTTCTTTCTCTCTCTCCTTCCCTGTTCTTTCTCTCTCTCTCTCTCTCTCCTTCTCTGTTCTATCTCTCTCTCCTACCCTGTTCTATCTCTCGCTCTCTCTCTCTCTCCTTCCCTGTTCTTTCTCTCTCTCTCTCTCCTTCTCTCTTCTATCTCTCTCTCTCTCTCCTTCCCTGTTCTTTCTCTCTCTCTTCTAATCCATCTCTCACTGCAAGCCGAGGCATGCTACCCTGGGCGAGAGGGTGAATTGATTTTTCAGGTCCGTATGAGTATCCGTTAGAGGCTTTAGGCTGATGAGACTGAATGGGATCCACTGTGCAGTCTGCAGCACCAATGCCTGTAGACACACTCTGGGCTGTAGTCGGCAGTACAGGAGGCTCTGTTTGTCTGTCTGTCTGTCTGCTGAACGAATGTTGGGGTCAGCAGCAGCAGCAACACACACACACACACACACAGACACACACACACAGACACACACACAGACACACACACACACACACACACACACACACACACACACACACACACACACACACACACACACACACACACACACACACACACACACACACACACAATAACACAAACTATCCCCGCACAGTTCAATATACTGCACAATACATTCAGTACACAATTTATGCCCCGAGGACTATCGTTCGTTAAATGTTTAATTAGTGCACACTGTTGTAAATGGTTTTGCAACGGCATACGAGAATAAATGTTTCTTATTGGACGCGTTCCTGTTTCCCAGGACAGTACAACTTCATTCTTTTAAATGTATGGAACGGACTACATCATAGTGAGACGTCAGGTCATATGGCGTTACACCACGACCAGCGACTGCAGCCCGGACACTTCCGAGGTCATTCACTAGAAACATCACTCCGGGAGAAGCAGAAAGGCCCAAATCAGAGTGTCTAGTATCAGCTTAGCTGCGACAGCAAGCGTGTTTTAAAGACGTGACGGGGATCAGCGCTAACGATAGTGGGGTGTAGGGACCGCCTCCCCGCCACCTCTTAATGGAAATAAATGGCAGGGGGTGTGCTTTTCAAACGGCCGTTCGGCGCAGTGGGCCCAGGCTTAGTTTTACTTCAGTGGTATCAGGTTTGACCCAGCTCTTCTTACGGCCCAGCCATTTAAAAGTCATTATTCTCTTATTCTCCCGCTTTATTTTACTGAGTGGCGTAATCCGTGAAGTCATAGAATTTCTTTCTCTGTAAAGGATCTTGATTGATGACCCTGTGTGCGTGTGCGCGTGCCCGTGCACGTGCGTGGCTGAAAGTGTGTGTTTGCATGCGTTCGTTTGTTCAGTATCACTTGTTCCATTAGGTATCAAAGTTCAACCTATTGTTTTGAAATCCTTTTACACACACTACTGTGTTTGACCCGATATGAACTGTATGTTGTTGGCATTGGCCTGTTCATTTCTATATTCATAGAACCAAATAGTTGAGACAAAAAAGGGAAGCTTACACCCCTTTGTAGTCTGTGACTACAGCCAAATGTTGTGTCTCAAATGGCACCATCTTCCCTATATAGTGCACTCCTTTTGACCGGAGCCCTGTGGCCCCTGGTCAAAAGTAGTGCCCTACATAGGGAATAGAGTTCCATTTGGGACAAAATAAATGTACTTCCGACCTTGTCATAAACCAATGCTATGTTTAGTTTAGTCTCCCTATATAAATCAGTGTGTGGCTACGTTCCCTTTGTTGGGACAAATGTACATTACCTATATGCCAAAATAAATCACTGGGAGAAGTAAGAAACCGAGAATTCAGTCTGAAACGGAATCCATTTTGAATTTTCGACCGGCAGTTGAAAAATAGCCTCACCTGCACATCAATACAGCGTTTAGTTCGTTTCACCCAGCAATGTTTTAGCGGACAAACATAAATCATCCACTGTATTTGTTATTACTTAATTATACAGTTGTTACTGTAGCTCCAGTAGAATCCGATTTAATATATGTTATTTAAGTGAGTGGCCGACTGGTAAATCGCTGTGTAAGCTAGATTGAATTGGATGACGATGGACATTAAAACGCATTGCTAAGCAGATTGCTTCGTCACACACTGCAATGATAAACAGTAGTCCTAATCACAGATCTAGGATCAGATAACCTAGCCCTAAAGTCTAGCCTTAACCATTAGGTAGGAGGATTAGATCTGATCCTTGGTCAGTCGTTAGGGGCAACTGCTATGTTATTAAGTGTGGCTGTCTGGGGATGTTATGAAACAGGTTCCCAGCATACACATATCAGGGATGTTGGAGGAGGAGGAAGAGGAGGAGGAGGGGGTTTCCGTCAGGAAAATTTTAATTTACTGGACATTTGACAAACCATATGCATTGGTTGCGTAACCTGATTAGGACATCCACCAACGGTGCTCAGAATGACAGAAGATTATTGTCTTTCATATTAACAGAACATGCAAGTCGAGGATGCAACAATGTGTAGTCCTTCCTACCGAATTCTGTTCCTACCGAAATCTTACCGAAACTTCCTACCGAATTCTGACTCCAATGCTTCCCATAGTTGAGTGTAAAAAAACTTGCACCTACTACCATACTCCGTTCAAAGGCACTTACAGTGCATTCGGAAAGTATTCAGACTACTTGACTTTTTTCACATTTTGTTACCTTACAGCCTTATTCTAAAATTGATTCAATAATTTTTTTCAGTCATCAATCTATTCACAATACCCCATAATAACAAAGCAAGAAAAAGTCTGCAGAGAAGATGGGAGAATCTCCCCAAATACAGGTGTGCCAAGCTTGTAGCGTCATACCCAGGAAGACTAGTGTCACGTTCCTGACCTGTTTTCCCTTGTTTTGTATTTATTTAGTATGGTCAGGGCGTGAGTTGGGGTGGGTTGTCTATGTGTGTTTTTCTATGTTGGTATTTTGTGTTCGGCCTGGTATGATTCTCAATCAGAGGCAGCTGTCAATCGTTGTCCCTGATTGAGAATCATACTTAGGCAGCCGGGGTTTCACGTGTGGTTTGTGGGTGTTTGTTCCTGTGTTAGTGTTTCGCCACACGGGACTGTTACGGTATGTTCGTTTGTTGTTTTGTATCGTGTATTGTTTTCATGTTCATTAAATTACCATGGAAACTTACCACTCTGCAAATTGGTCCTCCGATCCTTCTCGCCTCTCCTCGTCCGATGAGGAGGACGACTTAGACTGCCGTTACAACTAGTGACTTTAATCTGCCAAAGGTGCTTCAACAAAGTACTGAATAAAGGGTCAGAATACATTTCTAAAAACATGTTTTTGCTTTGTTATTATGGGGTGTTGTGTGTAGATTGATGAGGGATTATAAAAATAATAATAATAATTAGAATAAGGCTGTAACATAACAAAATGTGGAACAAGTCAAGGGGTCTGACTAATTTCAGAATGTACATCTTTTGTCTTGCTTATTCACCCTCTGAATGGCACACATTCACAATCCATGTCTCAATTGTCCCGAGGCTTAAAAATCCTTCTTTAACCCGTCTCCTCCTTTTCATCTACACTGAGTGAAGTGGATTTAACAGGTGGCATCAATATGGATTCATAGCTTTCCCCATGAATTTACCTGGTCTGTCATGGAAAGGGCAGTTGTTCCTAATGTTTTGTATACTCAGTGTCCTGTGTATTCACGCCCCTCAACTTTTTCCACATTTTGTTGTTACAGCCTGAATTTAAATGGATTTAAATTGAGATTGTGTATTGCCTCCCGAGTGGCGCAGTGGTCTAAGGCACTGCATCACTACAGATCCTGGTTCGATCCCAGGCTGTGTTGTAGCCGGCCGCGACTGGGTGACCCATGAGGCGGTGCACAATTGGCCCAGCATCGTCCGGGTTATGGGAGGGTTTGGCCAGCCGGCTTGTCCTTGTCCAATTGCACTCTAGCGACTCCTGTGGCGGGCCGGGCACATGCACGCAGACACGGTCACCAGGTGTACGGTGTTTCCTCCGACACATTGGTGCGGCTGGCTTCCGGGTTAAGTGGGCATTGTGTCAAGAAGCAGTGCGGCTTGGCGGGTTGTGTTTCGGAGGACGCACAGGTCTCGACCTTCGCCTCCCCCGAGTCCGTACGGGAGTTGCAGCGATGGGACAAGACTCTAACTACCAATTGGATATCATGCAATTGGGTAGAAAAGGGGGTATTTAAAAAAATATATACAAATACATTAAAAACACATTTTAAAATAATTGATTGTGTCACTGGTCTACACACAGGACATTGAAAGTTTCTGAGTGACCTAGTTACAGTTTTGACTGCTGTCGGCTAGAAAATCTATGGCAAGACTTAAAAATGGCTAACTAGCAGTGATCAACAACCAACTTGACAGAGCTTGAAGAATTTTAAAAAGTATAATGTGCAAATATTGTACAATCCAGGTGTGCCAAGTCTTAGAGACAAAAAGACTCACAGCTCTAATTGCTGCCAAAGGTGATTCTAAAATGTGTTGACTCAGGGGAGTGAATACCTATGTAAATGAGATATTTCTGTATTTAATTTTCAATACATTTGCAAAAATGGCAAAAAATATGTTTTCACTTTGTCATTATGAAAGATTTTGTGTAGATGGATATATTTTTTTATATAATTCCAGTCAGGGGGTATGAATTCTTCCTGAAGGCACTTGTACGGTACTGTATGTCAAACTAACATAAGCATTTTTCAATGGTAGGTCGCATCCCCTATGGTCCCTGGTCAAAAGTAGTGCACTATAAAGGGAATAAGGGGCCATTTAGGACAGAGGCGTAATGCTCCTTCTCAAACACCCTTGCCAAACGCTACAGTTCAAAGGGTTAACTGGGATCTTAGCTAGCCGGTCTGCTTATCTCGTTTTCGGTCACTGCTAGTGGCTAGGTCATCCACCACGTTCCACTCAGAGAACACTCAGCCTATGTCCGCGTCCCAAATGGGCCCCTATTCGCTACGTAGTGCACTACTTTTGACCAGAGGGAATAGGAGGACCATGTGGAACTCTTTGTTCTCCTCCAGAGACCAGAACAAAAAACAAACCCAAAGAGACATCCAGGCTGAGATGGATGAGAGAGGGAGAGATGAATGGATAGAGAGAGAGAGAGAGGAGATGAATAGAGCGAGAGAGCAAGAGTTCCAGGAATTGCGCTGAGGGAGATTAGCAGACGAGCTGAAGCGTTGTCTACGCAGACAGACACAGAGAGACAGGCGGACAGACAGACACAGAGAGACAGGCGGACAGACAGACACAGAGAGACAGGCGGACAGACAGCTCCAGATTGACCATCTGTCAGTCTGACATCGTGGCCCACCGTCTCACTACTCCCACCACAGCCCCACTTTTCTCCACACGGAGGCCCTGGCTGGAACACACAGCCTATGGCCCATACTCAAGAGCTGGGACGATAAACAATTATCAACAACGACCATACCGATCACTTAAGCAGGCATTTTTCTGATTATTGTTCTTCATGATGAGTATAAAATGTGAGCCATTCGACCCCAAAGTATTCAACTCAAATAGTTGACAGCTATTCTCATGGTTTTGTTATGTACACACAGTGAAAACGTTCTGCAATTTAGTCCAATTTCTCCCTTTCACTGTAGAGAAAAGTGCATCACCCAGCACCATAAATCCACTGCTGACGTTGTCATTGGTTACGTCCCAAATGGCACCCTATTCAATTCATAGTGAAGTGCACTTCATGGGTAGTAGGATGCAATTTGGGATTCAACCATTCTTTTTGAATCATAACTGACCTGAAGGTTGTTACATGGAAAGCAGCTGTTCCCTTTACAGAACCCCCCTCTAAACCCCTCCAACCCGATGAGACACTATTTTATATAGAGCCTTAAATCTCCTGCGCACTCCAGCAGAAACATAAATAAGAAATGTCCGATTTATTTCAAACTGACAGGCTTGAGAATCCATATTGGACGCGATGGGCTCGCCGTGCCGCGGCGGGCAGTTTCTCTCGCTCTCTCTCTCTCTCTCTGTCCCTCTCTCCCTCTCTCTCTGTCCCTCTCTCCCTCTCGCTCTCTCTCTGTCCGTCTCTCTCTCCCTCTGTCGCTCTGTTTTGTTTGCATGCTATGTTGCCGTCTGTGGGCCCTAGTCCCCCCCCCCCCTACACACACACACACACACACACACAAACTCAACCCCACGTCCCATTCCCTACTTTAAGAGCCACTCTGCTGACATCTCCGGCCCTGTAGGATGTGTGTGTATGTGTGTTTCTTGTGTGTGTTTTCTTTGTGTGTGCGTGCCTGTGCGTGTGTGCTGCGGGTGAGGCGAAGCGAGGTGAATCACTCTTGGCTGAAACACCGGAGCAGGACAATGCTGCCTGTGTCTCTGGAAAGGACCAGCTGGAGTACAACTTACTTGTATACAAGTACAAATACCCCCCTTCTTCTTCATCATCTTCTTCTTCTTCTTCTTCATCTTCTACTTCTTCTTCATCCTCTACTAATTCTTCTTCATCCTCTACTTCTTCTTCATCCTCTACTTCTTCTTCTTCATCCTCTACTTCACCGTTACACTGGATCCCAGTGTTTGTGTTCTCCTTTCCAGCAGGCCTCAGTTCTCCTCTTCTCCTAAATCCTCTCTCAACTCTCTCTCTCTGTCTCTCTCTCACCTCTCTCACATCTCTTGCTCTCACCTCTCTCACGTGTTTTGCGCTCACCTCTCTCACGTGTTTTGCTCTCACCTCTCTCACGCTCGCTCTTCTCTCACATCTCTCACCTCTCTCTCTCACGTCTCTCAACTCTCGCTCTCACCTCTCTCTTTCAATTTCAATTCAATTTGTTTTATTGGCATGACGTAACAATATACATATTGCCAAAGCATACTTTGGAAATGTACAATATTAAAATAATTAAAATAATAATAATCAATATTGTCAATGGGACAACGGTAACAAATATAATCATGGGTCAAAATAACCATACATTGAATAATAACAATAAGCACAGAGGTCATGTTCAGGTTAGTTGGTCTGTCAGACACTGTCCCTCATCTTGTGGCAGGCAGCAATGTTGTGCGCTGCCAACCCACAGCTCTCTGCGTCCTCCCCCAACAGGACGGGTAGCCTACTCTCATCAGAGAGGTCTTTGAAACCTTGAATAAGGGTTTCAAATTTGAGGAAATAACACTCTAATTGTTTTATATTTTTGACATTTTTTCAGGAAATGCAGCTCTGTCCCGGGTTCTGCTGTTGTGCAGTGGTTGCACAGCCTTTCCTCTACAGGGAGCCCGATTTTCCTGTGTCTACCCTTCTCAATGGCAAGGCTGTGCTCACTGAGCCTGTATTTTGTCAAGGTTTTTCTAAGGTTTTGATCAGTAACCATGGTCAAATAGTTAGCCACGGTGTGCTGTCGATTTAGGGCCAGATAGCACTGCATTTTGCTCTGTGCTTGTGCTTGTGTTTCCCAATAAGCAATGTAGTTTTGTTTTGACTGTGTTGTAATTTGGTTTATTCTGATTGATTGGATGTTCTGGTCCTGAGGCTTCAATGTGTTAGTAGAACAAGTTTGTGAACTCAGCCCCAGGACCAGCTGGATGAGGGGACTATTTTCTTTGCTCAGCTCTTGGCATTGCAGGGCTTGGTAGTGATATGAGAGGGGGTCACTGCATTTGAGATGTTTCCAAAACTGAATTGCTATGTTTTGAGTTTTCTTATTACTAATTCTGCCTTGAATGCATTGTCAGTAGTTTCCTCTGGACATGTAGGAGAATCTTACAAAACTCTATATGCAGGCTTTCAATTGGGTGTTTGTCCCATTGTGTGAAATCTTGATTTGCAAGTCAATTCGTTTTAGCCAACTATTAATAGGTATTTAAATTTGAATTTGTTTTTTAATGGCGTACAATGCCCTGCGTGCTTTCTCTCTGTTCATTCACAGCCTCATTAAGGTGTACATTTTAGCTTATGTTTAAACCTAAATAATTGTAATGTGTGCAGTACTCTATATATTTTGTACCAATTGAGAACTTTGGTCTAATTCCCTGATCTGGATCTTCTCTGGAAAATCATTATTTTAGTCTTGCTGGAGTAAACAGGTCTGGCAGTACTGCTCTAGCAGGTCCAGGCTCTGCTGTAGGCCATGTGCTGTGGGTGACAGCAGGCACACAGGTTATCTGTGAAGAGTAGGCATTTAACTTCTGAATTATGGAGACTAACACCAGGGGCTGAGGATTTTTCTAGAATAGTGGCCAATTCGTTGATGTAAATATTGAAGAGTGCAGGGCTCAGATTGCAACCCTGGCGAAGTGTTGCTGCACGTATTGTCAGTATACATTGATTGAATTATGTCTTATGTTTTACCCCATACACCACTTTCAATAACTTAGTAGAACAGTGCTGTATGCCAAATAGAATCAAATGCTTTTTGGAAGTCGATAAAGCAAGCATACCTTTTGGTATTATTTTGGTGGACATGTTTATCTATCAGGGTGTGTAGGGTGTAAATATGATCGGTTGTGCAATGTTTTGGTATAAATCTAATTGGTCTTTTACTCAAAACATTGTGCTTATTAAGGAAGTTTAGAACTCTTACATTTATAATACTACAGAAATCCTTCCCCAGGTTACTGTTCACACAAATGCTTCTCTCTGTTCTTAAATATATTGGGGTTATGAGTCCTTGATTTCAGATGTCAGGGAAACAACCTACACTCAGGATCAAATTAAACAGTTTTAATATAGCCAATTTGACATTTTGCACTAGTGAGTTTGAGCATCTCATTTAGGATGCCATCAGGTCTGCATGCTTTTTTAAATTTGAGAGCCTGAAGTTTCTTATAGAGCTCCTGGTCAGTAATTGGAGAGTCCAATGGATTTTGATTGTCCTTTATAGCTTTTTCTAATCCATTCAATTGTTCTGCGTTTGCATCAATTTGAACGGTGTTGTACAGTGTTTTAAAATGGGCTGTCCATATGTCAACATTTTGTGTCGCTAATTCTTCTAGTTTCGATTATTGAATTTTTTTCCAATTTTGACAGAAGTTGTTTGTGTTTATGGGCTGCTCAATTAGTGTCAGCTGCTTGCTGTTGTCCTGTGATTTTTTTGGTTGTGAGTGCACGTTTATAGAGTTTTAAAGTCTCAGTAATTAAGGCGTAATTCATGATTATTTGGGATTCCTGTGATTTTGGTTCTAAGTTTTTTTCCTTATAGTTTTACAATCGGCATCAAACCAGTTGTCATCTGTGATCTTTTTTGGTTTGTTTTTTATCAGTTTCAGGTTTGCTTCTTTTGCCGTTTGCCTGAATATATAGTTGATGTTTTGTACTGCTAGATTCATGCCTTCTTTACTGTGAGTGAATGTGGTATCCAGAAAGTTATCTAAGAGTGTTTGGATATTTTGGTTCCAGGTTGCTTTCTGGTATTGTTCTGTGCTGTTTTGGGCCCATCTGTATGAATTTCTGATGTTGTACAGATTACTGGGCTGTGAATGTCTGGTTGTTTCCATGTCTGTTCTTTTGAGGAACAACGTAATTTGGCTGTGATCAGACAGAGGTGTTAGTGGCTTGACAGGGAATGAGCTGAGAGAGAAAGGGTCAATGTCTGTGAGCATATAGTCTACTGTGCTGTGGCCAAGAGGTGAGCAATAGGTGAATCTCCCCATAGAGTCACAATGTAACCTACCATTGACAAAATACAGACCCAGGCTTTGACAGAGCTGCAACAGATCCCTTCTGTTTTTGTTGATGGTGCTGTTACTGTTGTTTCTATAGGGGAGATGAAGACAGTTAGAAACAGTATGGCTGTCATGTGCTGACCATAGAAAGCCTGTATTTTCTATGGTAGAGTAGGTCAGAGCGTGACTAGGGGTGTTTAGTCTAGTTTATTATTTCTGTGTGGGGTTCTAGGTTTATTTTTCTATGTTGGTGTTTGTGTATGATTCCCAATTAGAGGTAATCATTGTCTCTAATTGGGGATCATACTTAAGTTGCATTTTTTCCACCTGTGGTTTGGGATATTGTTTCTGTGTAGTTGCCTGTTTAGCACTGCATTGTCATCACGGTTCGTTTGTTCTTTATTTCGTTTTTTTGTATTTGCTTAAGTTTCACTTTCATTAAAATTATGTGGAACTCAACTCGCCTTGGTCCGATCATTACTACGAACATCGTGACAATGGCCTGTAATAAAGCTGTCACCTCTTGTGGTCGTTAGATCAGGTAGTGTTCCTATGAGCGCATTTGTGTCCCCACAGATGAGCACATTTCCCTGGGCCTGGAAATGGCACGTCTCTTCCTCAAGGGTGGGGAAGATCTCCTTTGAGTGATATGGGGATTCTGAGGGGGGTATATATATTGAGCAAAGGAACACATTTTTCTGTCAGTACAAGTTATTTTTTCAGTTTTAACCAAATGTGATATTTACCAATTTTGAGGGGATCAATTAGATTTTGTAGTTCAGATTTTTACCAAATGATCAGTCCTCCAGAGTCTCTGCCTCTATTGACAGAGCTGTGTTTCTGTGATGGCACAATTACCTTTCTGTAGCCTGAGCAACAGTGAGTGACAATGTCAGCCTTACACCATGTCTCCTGCAGAATGATGTCATGTTTTGTTGAACTCCATTGTCCCTGAATGTTCCACATGCTAACTGATAGTGATTTCATGTTGCAAAAAAAAAGAATAGCACCGTCAGAAATACAGTAACTACTGAGTTGTTCAGAGTGATAAACAGGATAACAGAAATACAGTAATGACTAACTACTGAATTGTTCAGAGTGAGATAAACAGGATAACAGAAATACTGTAACTCCTGAGTTGTTCAGAGTGATAAACAGGATAACAGAAATACTGTAACTACTGAGTTGTTCAGAGTGATAAACAGGATAACAGAAATACTGTAACTACTGAGTTGTTCAGAGTGATAAACAGGATAACAGAAATACTGTAACTCCTGAGTTGTTCAGAGTGATAAACAGGATAACAGAAATACTGTAACTACTGAGTTGTTCAGAGTGATAAACAGGATAACAGAAATACTGTAACTCCTGAGTTGTTCAGAGTGATAAACAGGATAACAGAAATACTGTAACTCCTGAGTTGTTCAGAGTGATAAACAGGATAACAGAAATACTGTAACTACTGAGTTGTTCAGAGTGATAAACAGGATAACAGAAATACAGTAATGACTAACTACTGAATTGTTCAGAGTGAGATAAACAGGATAACAGAAATACTGTAACTACTGAGTTGTTCAGAGTGATAAACAGGATAACAGAAATACAGTAATGACTAACTACTGAATTGTTCAGAGTGAGATAAATAGGATAACAGAAATACTGTAACTCCTGAGTTGTTCAGAGTGATAAACAGGATAACAGAAATACAGTAACTACTAAGTTCAGAGTGATAAACAGGATAACAGAAATACAGTAACTACTAAGTTCAGAGTGATAAACAGGATAACAGAAATACAGTAACTACTAACTACTAAGTTGTTCAGCGTGATAAACATGATAACAGAAATACAGTAACTATTAACTACTAAGTTGTTCAGAGTGATAAACAGGATAACAGAAATACAGTAACTATTAACTACTAAGTTGTTCAGAGTGATAAACATGATAACAGAAATACAGTAACTACTAAGTTGTTCAGAGTGATAAACAGGATAACAGAAATACAGTAACTATTAACTACTAAGTTGTTCAGAGTGATACACAGGATAACAGAAATACAGTAACTACTAACTACTAAGTTGTTCAGAGTGATAAACATGATAACAGAAATACAGTAACTATTAACTACTAAGTTGTTCAGAGTGATAAACAGGATAACAGAAATACAGTAACTACTAACTACTAAGTTGTTCAGAGTGATAAACATGATAACAGAAATACAGTAACTATTAACTACTAAGTTGTTCAGAGTGATAAACAGGATAACAGAAATACAGTAACTACTAAGTTGTTCAGAGTGATAAACATGATAACAGAAATACAGTAACTATTAACTACTAAGTTGTTCAGAGTGATAAACAGGATAACAGAAATACAGTAACTACTGACTACTGACATGTGTTCTCTTTTCCCCTTCTTCCTATTCATTGAACAAGTAAACATTTAGTACAATAGCTCTGTGTGTGTGTTTAGTGCACCCTCTCTCCATTAGAGGCCTAGAGCTGCCCTCTCAGCCCTGTGCCCCAAAGGTCCCCCCTAATCTTTGACCGGGGGTCAGATATCTATTTTTCTTCTCCAAATGGTTACAGTTAAACTTCCGGGTAGGGCATTCTGATCCTAGCTATGTGGTTAGGGCTTGACCTTTTATTATCTGACGAATTGCATAGTAGAGACCGTGTCACTTACATTTTACATTTGAGTCGGACGCTCTTATCCAGAGCCACTTACAGTTAGTGCATTCATCTTCAGATAGCTAGGTGGGACATTTTTCCTCCTTAAAGGAGCTATCAGTTTCCTCCTTAAAGGAGCTCTACATTTGCACACACTGTACATATATCTTTCTATTGTGTTATTGACTGTACGTTTGTTTATGTGTAACTCTGTGTTGTTGTTTGTGTCGCACTGCTTTGCTTTATCTTGGCCAGGTCGCAGTTGTAAATGAGAACTTGTTCTCAACTGGCCTACCTGGTTAAATAAAATAATAAATCAGTGGAGTCACATCTAGATGAGGCCACTCTGGAACCAGGTTGCTTGGCACGCAGCACATACATGTGTGCAGGCTTGTGCAAGTGCGTGTGTGCGTGTGTGTGCGTCCCGAACGTGACTCCCATTGAGCTGCAACCAAACACACAAACACAAACAAACACACGCACACACACACGCACACACACACACACACACACACACACACACACACACACACACACACACACACACACACACACACACACACACACACACACACACACACACACACACACACACACACACACACACACACACACACACACACACACACACACACACACACACTCACTCACTCACTCACTCACTCACTCCCTTTCTCTGCTGCTTCCATGGATGATGGTAATGACTTCTGTCTTCCCATATTGGTACCTGACTCTCCCCACTAATTACACTTGTATAGTTTTTATATAAATAACCACTTGTTAATCACTTTTATATCGGTGCTCGTCACATAAAAAGCTGCCCATATGGGTCGTCTAATATATTGTGAGGCATTAAATTGGTGCTGAATTACAGTTTTATGGCGCAGGCTGTCCAGGCCGTGATTGATACCAGTGACACTTGGCCTGAGAGGGGATGTGTGGCTGTGTTTGGCCATTCCATAAATGTACCTAACTCTCTGTAGCATGGTGATGGAGCGAGCAGTGCTTTCTGCTAGTGTTCTCAACTTCCCCATGGCTCAGCATAGGACCAGGCTAGCAAGCAACCCAGACCTGGGTGGGGAAAGTGTTTTTCTTTTAAATAGTTTAGGTTTGCTTCATTTATCTTAGTGGGTTTTGCACGCCAGCAGCATACCACCCTGCATACCACTGCTGGCTTGCTTCTGAAGCCAAGCAGGGTTGGTCCTGGTCAGTCCCTGGATGGGAGACCAGATGCTGCTGGAAGTGGTGTTGGAGGGCCAGTAGGAGACACTCTTTCCTCTGGTCTAAACAAAGATCCCGATGCCCCAGGGCAGTGATTGGGGACACTGCTCTGTGTAGGGTGCCGTCTTTCGGATGGGACGTTAAACGGGTGTCCTGACTCTCTGAGGTCATTAAAGATCCCATGGCACTTATCGTAAGAGTAGGGGTGTTAACCCCGGTGTCCTGGCTAAATTCCCAATCTGGCCCTCAACCATCACGGTCACCTAATAATCCCCAGTTTACAATTGGCTCATTCATCCCCCTCCTCTCCCCTGTAACTATTCCCCAGGTCGTTGCTGCAAATGAGAACGTGTTCTCAGTCAACTTACCTGGTAAAATAACGGATAAATAAAATAAAAACAAACACTTTTGGGGCTATTCCATTGGTTGCATTACGCTGCGGCAAGCTAGGCCTATATCAAAGATCACAAAAACTGTTTTCGACCCAGGTCTGATAGAAAACGTGTGGGTTTGATGCATTCCCACCTTGACACTTTCAATGCATACCATTTGCATTCATAGTACATCACATGAAGAAGGTGTAGCCAAGAGCATCATAAGACTTGCTGTGAGCAGTCATTACAGCTCATAGCTCCTTATAGCAGCCCATATAAATGCACAATGAACTCATAACACATCGGTGGCTAATAGGAACTAAGGAGTGTTCCCAGAAGGTCTCGAGGCTCCATGGAATGGCCTGTGTTTTGCTTTCAGGTGATTTCTGACTTCGTTTTGTTTGGCAGTGCCAAGCCTTATCCTGTTACATTCCTATACTGATGCTGTAGTGAGCCGCACGCACACACACACACACACACACATGAACGTAGCCACACACACAAACACACACACACACACACAGGACGTGTGCATGCACGCACGAACACACGCACGCACACACACAGAGCAACTTTTTCTTCCTAGATCAGCTCCATTCACCTCCTTTGCTTTATTGGCTATAGACTGTTCAAGGACACGACTCATGTTACTAAAGTGGTTACTGTTAGCGAAGTGACCCGTCAGAAACCTGTCACATTTTGTGTGAAAGAAAGACCCAGAGACATCTTTTCTGTAAATGCTGTTTCTTCTCCACGTGCGTGTGCCTTACTGTTTGTCAGTGTCAACATGTGAGTGTCAACATGCTTGTGACTGTGTGTGTGCTTGTGACTCTCTCGTTCTTTGTCTATGTCTCTCATTCTTTCACTCTCCTCTCTTTCTTTCTTCCTCTCGCTATCACTCTCTCTTCTTCTCCCCCTGTTCTCCATCCTTCTGACTTGGATAACTACGGTCCAATTTCCAAGCTATCTTGCCTTGTTTTAGAGTCCTGTTTATATATTTTTAAACTTCTCATGATATACTTAATCAGCACCAGACTGGTGCTAGACCTGAACATAGCACTGTTTCAGCGTCTACACTCTTAGATCAGAGACGGGCAACTCCAGGCGTCAGGGGCCTGATTGGGGCTTTTGCCCCAGTCCCAGCTAACACACCTCAATCCAATAATCAACTAATCATGATCTTCAGTTTAGAATGCAATTAGTTTAATCAGCTGTGTTTTCTAGGGATGTGGACAAAGTGTGACATCTCTCCGGCCCCTGAGGACTGGAGTTGCCCATCCCTGTCGTAGATGATGTGTTATATGTTTTAGACAATAAAAAAACTACGTGCTGCTTTATTTATTGACCTGTCCAAGGTGTTTGATACGGTTGACCATTTCTTACTTGTTCAAAGGTTGTCTGAAATAGGTGTAGATCAGGCATGTTACAATTGGTTCAAGAGCTATCTAACGGACAGGACACAATGTGTGCTTACTGATAGCATCAATTCTAGTTTCCTCAATATTATGAAAAGTTTTTGGGCCCTGTTCTCATCACTGTTTCTGTAGATAATATTGGTCTGTCTGTTAAAACCTGTAACATTCATCTCTGTGGATCCTATAGCTATTTACTCCTGTGCCATTAATGACCTTCAGCATGGATTTGACTCAATAAAAAAATCACTAATCTTAAACTAGTGCTAAATGCTAATAAAACCAAGTTTATGTTGTTCTCTAGGTCTCATAATAGTGACCTGCATATTTGCACATTGAAGGGAGCCCAAATTGACAAAGTTCCCCATTTATAAGTACTTGGATTGCCGATAAACTCTCTTTTAAAACACGCGTTGAAAAATTGACAAAAAGGCTGAGTTAAGATTGGTTTCTTTTATAGAAATAAATCATGCCTCACTTTGGAAAGTAGAAGGAAGATTGTTCAAGCAATGCTTCTCCCACTACCTGATTATGGTGATGTAATCTACATGCATGCAACAGCCTGTTTTCAAATTAAATCACATTTTATGAGTCACATGCGCCGAATACAACAGTGAAATGCTTACATAGAAGCCCCTAACCAACAATGCAGTTAAAAAAATACGAATAAGAATAAGAAATAAAAGTAACAAGTAGTTAAAGAGCAGCAGTAAAATAACAATAGCGAGACGATATACAGGCGGTACCGGTACAGAGGGCATACCGGGGTTCCTTTGAAACCGTTGTATTGTCTATTACACTGTGTTTTGTATAGTTCTGTTGCCTGGGAATCTCTGACTACCAGAAGGGCCCAGCATTGGCTACTTTTTGTATATAAATCGGTTCTTCAGATACTACCTCATTTAACGTTTACATTGGAGATCCATAAATGTTCAGCTCTGCTCTCGGGACTGGCTGCTTCTGGAAGTCCCGTGGGTCTCCACTGACCTGGGGGAAAATGCTTTTAGATTTTATGCCCCAGCTCATGGGATGGCCTTCACATTTAAATTAGACTTGCTTGTTTAGATGGAGTTTAAGGAAGGTGATATGTGAGAGTTGTTTGTTTTGATTCATCTTGTTGTATTCATTGTATTGGTATTATCTAACATGATGTGTATTAAATTGTGTGTGTTCATGTTCACAGGCCTCCCTTGTAAATGACACCCTGGTCTCAATAGTGACCCACCCTCAATAAGAAGAATAAAAAACGAATCTCCGCCTGCTCTCTCTCTCCATGGACTCTAACGGGCTTCCTACTTCCTGTGTTGCCCTCTGCAGGACCCTCTGGACAGGGCAGGCTCGGTCATCGTCATCCGCTCCCTGGTGCCCGGCAGTGTGGCAGAGCGCCATGGGTACATGCTCCCCGGGGACCAGCTGGTGTTTGTCAACGACACCTATCTGGACACGGTGAGCCTGTCCCAGGCCACGGAGGTGCTGAATGACGCTCCGTCTGGAACAGTATACCTGGGCATCCGCAAGCCACTGGTGGTACGTGAGGGATCAGGGGCTTTACTTACTTGATTTGGGAGATGTTTTTTATACAATACAATGCAACTTCATTGTCCCAAATGAATATGAATTTGACAGGGATGATCCACACATTTAATCAACCATATCAAAAGTTTTCTTTGTGTTTTTGATTGAGCTTTTTTGTGTCTATTTCTTGTTTATTTATTTTTAACTTTTCCCAATGCAAGCAATCGTCTGGATTTCGTTTTAGTTTTTTGAAGAATAATGAAATAGCTTAGTACTACAGTATATATATATATTTTAAATATATGATTTTATATATATATTATTGTCCCAAAATGCTGATGTCTATGGCAGAGACGTGAGGTGTTGTTAGTAAGTGTATCATCTCCTACAGAACTGGTGTGAGTGAATGTTGCCACCTCTGTGTGTGTCGCTGTAGGTGGAAGGGACCGAGGAAAGGTGACTTGGGGACCTGGGGCTCCAGAGGACAGGAAAGGGGACTTGGGGACCTGGGGCTCCAGAGGACAGGAAAGGGGACTTGGGGACCTGGGGCTCCAAAGGAAAGGGGACTTGGGGACCTGGGGCTCCAAAGGAAAGGGGACTTGGGGACCTGGGGCTCCAGAGGAAAGGGGACTTGGGGACCTGGGGCTCCAGAGGACAGGAAAGGGGACTTGGGGACCTGGGGCTCCAAAGGAAAGGGGACTTGGGGACCTGGGGCTCCAGAGGACAGGAAAGGGGACTTGGGGACCTGGGGCTCCAGAGGACAGGAAAGGGGACTTGGGGACCTGGGGCTCCAAAGGAAAGGGGACTTGGGGACCTGGGGCTCCAGAGGACAGGAAAGGGGACTTGGGGACCTGGGGCTCCAGAGGACAGGAAAGGGGACTTGGGGACCTGGGGCTCCAAAGGAAAGGGGACTTGGGGACCTGGGGCTCCAGAGGACAGAGGAAAGGGGACATGGGGACCTGGGGCTTCAGAGGAAAGGGGACTTGGGGACCTGGGGCTCCAGAGGACAGGAAAGGGGACTTGGGGACCTGGGGCTCCAAAGGAAAGGGGACTTGGGGACCTGGGGCTCCAGAGGACAGGAAAGGGGACTTGGGGACCTGGGGCTCCAGAGGAAAGGGGACTTGGGGACCTGGGGCTCCAGAGGACAGAGGAAAAGGGACCTGGGGCTCCAGAGGAAAGGGGACATGGGGACCTGGGGCTCCAGAGGAAAGGGGACATGGGGACCTGGGGCTCCAGAGGAAAGGGGACTTGGGGACCTGGGGCTTCAGAGGAAAGGGGACTTGGGGACCTGGGGCTTCAGAGGAAAGGGGACATGGGGACCTGGGGCTCCAGAGGACAGAGGAAAGAGAACTTGGGGACCTGGGGCTCCAGAGGAAAGGGGACATGGGGACCTGGGGCTCCAGAGGAAAGGGGACTTGGGGACCTGGGGCTTCAGAGGAAAGGGGACTTGGGGACCTGGGGCTTCAGAGGAAAGGGGACATGGGGACCTGGGGCTCCAGAGGAAAGGGGACATGGGGACCTGGGGCTCCAGAGGAAAGGGGACTTGGGGACCTGGGGCTCCAGAGGACAGAGGAAAGAGAACTTGGGGACCTGGGGCTTCAGAGGAAAGGGGACTTGGGGTCCTGGGGCTCCAGAGGACAGAGGAAAGGGACTTGGGGACCTGGGGCTCCAGAGGAAAGGGGACTTGGGGACCTGGGGCTCCAGAGGACAGAGGAAAAGGGACCTGGGGCTCCAGAGGAAAAGGGACTTGGGGACCTGGGGCTCCAGAGGAAAGGGGACATGGGGACCTGGGGCTCCAGAGGAAAGGGGACTTGGGGACGTGGAGCTCCAGAGGAAAGGGGACTTGGGGACCTGGGGCTCCAGAGGACAGGGACTTGGGGACCTGGGGCTCCAGAGGACAGAGGAAAAGGGACTTGGGGACCTGGGGCTCCAGAGGACAGGAAAGGGGACTTGGGGACCTGGGGCTTCAGAGGAAAGGGGACATGGGGACCTGGGGCTCCAGAGGAAAGGGGACATGGGGACCTGGGGCTCCAGAGGAAAGGGGACTTGGGGACCTGGGGCTCCAGAGGACAGAGGAAAGAGAACTTGGGGACCTGGGGCTTCAGAGGAAAGGGGACTTGGGGTCCTGGGGCTCCAGAGGACAGAGGAAAGGGACTTGGGGACCTGGGGCTCCAGAGGAAAGGGGACTTGGGGACCTGGGGCTCCAGAGGACAGAGGAAAAGGGACCTGGGGCTCCAGAGGAAAAGGGACTTGGGGACCTGGGGCTCCAGAGGAAAGGGACTTGGGGACGTGGAGCTCCAGAGGAAAGGGGACTTGGGGACCTGGGGCTCCAGAGGACAGGGACTTGGGGACCTGGGGCTCCAGAGGACAGAGGAAAAGGGACTTGGGGACCTGGGGCTCCAGAGGACAGGAAAGGGGACTTGGGGACCTGGGGCACCAGAGGACAGAGGAAAAGGGACCTGGGGCTCCAGAGGAAAAGGGACTTGGGGACCTGGGGCTCCAGAGGAAAAGGGACTTGGGGACCTGGGGCTCCAGAGGACAGGAAAGGGGACTTGGGGACCTGGGGCTCCAGAGGAAAGGGGACTTGGGGACCTGGGGCTCCAGAGGAAAGGGGACTTGGGGACCTGGGGCTCCAGAGGACAGGAAAGGGGACTTGGGGACCTGGGGCTCCAGAGGAAAGGGGACTTGGGGACCTGGGGCTCCAGAGGAAAGGGGACTTGGGGACCTGGGGCTCCAGAGGAAAGGGGACTTGGGGACCTGGGGCTCCAGAGGAAAGGGGACTTGGGGACCTGGGGCTCCAGAGGACAGAGCGAGGACAGTGAAAATAATAATAGCAACACCGCAGTATGTTTCTAAAGCACTTTTCAAACACTAGTTAAGGTACATTTTCCTAAAGAAATGTGTGTACCTGCTTGTTTGAAAGTGTTTTTACGGTAGTGAAATACACTGAATGTACAAAACATTAGGAACATCTTCCTAATATTGAGTTGCACCCCTTTTTGTCCCAGCATTCCACTGGGATGCTGGCCCCCATGTTGGCTCCAATGCTTCCCACAGTTGTGTCAAGTTGGTTGGATGTCCTTTCATCTTCACTGATTAAAGTGGATTTAACAGGTGACATCAATACGGGAAGACCACCTGGATTCACCTGGTCAGTCTGTCATGGAAAGAGCAAGTGTTCCTAATGTTTCGTCCACTCAGTGTAAGTTGTAGTGACTGAATAGATGCTGAAGCAAGCACACTAATTAAGTGCTGGTATCAATACAGTTGTCGAGGCAGCCCTACAGAAGTGATGCATAGCCCGCCCATCTCTCTCTCCCCCTCTCTATCTTTCCATATCATATCTTTCTCTGTCTCTCTTCTGTCTTCCTATCTCTTTCTCTCTTTCTTTCTCCCTCCCTCTCTCTCACTACCTCCCTCCCCCTGTCTTTCTTTCTGTCTCTCTTCTGTCTTTCTTTCTTTCTCTTTCTTTCTTTCTCCCTCCCTCTCTCTCACTACCTACCTCCCTCTGTCTTTCTTTCTCTGTCTCTCTCCTGTCTTCCTCTCTCTTTCTTTCTCTCCCTTCTCTTTCTTTATCTCTGTTTCCTTTCTTTTCTTTCTTTCTTTCTTTCTTTCTTTCTCTCTTCTTTCTTTCTTTCTTTCTCTATTTCTCTCTTTCTTTCTCTCTTTCCTTTCTCTCCTCTCTTTCGCTCTCTCCTCTTTCTTTTTCTTTCTCTTTCCTTCCTCCCCCACTCCCTGTCACATATTACCCTTGAATTTGAGTAAAGTGGTAATGATGGCGCGTGGGAATTAAAGTGACGGTCAGCCGTAAATCCACCAAAAATGAAATGAGACTAATTGTGCCATTAAGGTTATTTCCCTCTCTCTCTCATCTCTATTCCCCCCCCCCCCCCCCCACTCCCTGTCCCATATTACCCTTGAATTTGAGTAAAGATGTAATGGCGGTGCGTGGGAGTCAAAGTGGCGGCCGGCCGTAAATCCACCAAAAATGAGACTAATTGTACCATTACGTTTTTAGACTCGGCACATTTCTCACTGTAAATTGTCCGGGGGGAGGGGTCTGGGTGTTGGGAAGAGCTCCTCTCCTTCTCCCCTTTTCGTGATGAAAGGCGCTGAGTCGGCGGGATGGTCTGAGGGGAGAGCAGTGATTAAAGTACTCTCTCAGCTTCACGGGATGTCTTAAGTGCGTTCTAAGGACACAGCTCCTAAGTACCTCTGGCTGAGCTTGGCTAGGCCACCACAAGTATTGTGGCTGTGAGAGAGACAGAGAGAGAACCTAGCCCAGCGTTGTGTGTGTGTGCGTGTGCGTAAAACAGCCAGGTAGTCTTGACACCAGAGTTCTCTTTTGATCTGAGAGGGATGTTGGATTGTACTCCAGTAATAAACTTAGAGGGTGATATATATATATATACACACGCACAACATTCTCAGTCAGACGAGGTTGGTCTTGAAGCACATATTGTGACTACATAGCTCCAGTTGTTCCTTTACATTTCCTTTACCATTACATTTGAACGCTGAGCTGTCTCTCATGTTGTCTTCAAGACCACCGTTGTTATTGGGTCAGTATTATATTAAACATGTTACTGCTATACATTCACAGTGCTGACCATTGTTATTGGGTCAGTATTATATTAAACATGTTACTGCTATACATTCACAGTGCTGACCGTTGTTATTTAGGGAGAAGGTGGTGGGAGTGTGGCTGGGGACAGGATGAAACCATTTTGTCTACTCCTCTGCATTATTGTGCCTTGGCAAGTCAGACGACAGATGTCTGGCTTCCACCTCTGCATCAGTGCTGGCCAACAGGGGGCAGCAGTGTGTGCCGGCTTTTACTCCAGCCCAGCTGGAACACACCAGACTTAAGTCAATCTCTCAAATCAAATCAAAGTTTATTTGTCACGTTGGCCGAATACAACAGGTGTAGACCTTACAGTGAAATGCTTACTTACAGGCTCTAACCAATAGTGCAAAAAAGGTATTAGGTGAACAATAGGTAAGTAAAGAAATAAAAACAACAGTAAAAAGATAGTGAAAACAGTAGCGAGACTATAAAAGTAGCGAGGCTATATACAGTAGCGAGGCTATATACAGTAGCGAGGCTATAAAAGTAGCGAGGCTGCATACAGACACCGGTTAGGTAGGTAGGTTGAGGTAGTATGTACATGTAGATATGGTTAAAGTGACTATGCATATATGATGAACAGAGAGTAGCAGTAGCGTAAAGAGGGGTTGGCGGGTGGCGGGACACAATGCAGATAGCCCGGTTAGCCAATGTGCGGGAGCACTGGTTAGTCAGGCCAATTGAGGTAGTATGTACATATGTACATGAATGTATAGTTAAAGTGACTGTGCATATATGATAAACAGAGAGTAGCAGCAATGTAAATGAGGGGTTGGGGGGAGCACACAATGCAAATAGTCCGGGTAGCCATTTGATTACCTGTTCAGGAGTCTTATGGCTTGGGGGTAAAAACTGTTGAGAAGCCTTTTTGTCCTAGACTTGACACTCCGGTACCGTTTGCCATGCGGTAGTAGAGAGAACAGTCTATGACTGGGGTGGCTGGGGTCTTTGACAATTTGTAGGGCCTTCCTCTAACACCGCCTGGTGTAGAGGTCCTGGATGGCAGGCAGCTTAGCCCCAGTGATGTACTGGGCCGTACGCACTACCCTCTGTAGTGCCTTGCGTTCGGAGGCCGAGCAATTGCCGTACCAGGCAGTGATGCAACCAGTCAGGATACTCTCGATGTTGCAGCTGTAGAACCTTTTGAGGATCTCAGGACCCATGCCAAATCTTTTTAGTTTCCTGAGGGGGAATACGCTTTGTCGTGCCCTCTTCACGACTGTCTTGGTGTGTTTGGACCATTCTAGTTTGTTGGTGATGTGGACACCAAGGAACTTGAAGCTCTCAACCTGCTTCACTACAGCCCCGTCGATGAGAATGGGTGCATGCTCGGTCCTCCTTTTCCTGTAGTCAACAATAATCTCCTTAGTCTTGGTTACGTTGAGGGATAGGTTGTTATTCTGGCACCACCCGGCCAGGTCTCTGACCTCCTCCCTATAGGCTGTCTCGTTGTTGTCGGTGATCAGGCCTACCACTGTTGTGTCGTCTGCAAACATAATGATGGTGTTGGAGTCGTGCCTGGCCATGCAGTCGTGGGCGAAAGGGAGTACAGGAGGGGACTGAGCACACACCCCTGAGGGGCTCCAGTGTTGAGGATCAGCATGGCAGATGTGTTGCTACCTACCCTCACCACCTGGGGGTGGCCCGTCAGGAAGTCCAGGATCCAGTTGCAGAGGGAGGTGTTTAGTCCCAGGATCCTTAGCTTAGTGATGCGCTTTGAGGGTACTATGGTGTTGAACGCTGAGCTGTCTCTCATGTTGTCTTCAAGACCACCGTTGTTATTGGGTCAGTATTATATTAAACATGTTACTGCTATACATTCACAGTGCTGACCATTGTTATTGGGTCAGTATTATATTAAACATGTTACTGCTATACATTCACAGTGCTGACCGTTGTTATTTAGGGAGAAGGTGGTGGGAGTGTGGCTGGGGACAGGATGAAACCATTTTGTCTTGCCATCTTGACAGGTGGAGGAGGAAGGTGGAGATGGTACTGTGGAGAAGCTGGAGTCCAGAGCCCTCTTTGATCAGCTCTCTCTAGGTCAGTCTGTGAATTCCTGGGTGGAGACTGCGGACAGCGAGGCGGACTCAGACTCCAGGAACGGAAGATCAGAACTCATCCTCACAGACACAGAGTTAGTACCGCTCTTCTTCGGAATACCAATATTGGTTTAAATGTTTTACCAATACCAACACTCAATCCCAAAAATATTAGTCACATGCTTTGTAAACAGCAGCTGTAGACTAACAGTGAAATGCTTACTTATGGGCCTTCCCAACAATGCAGAGAGAAAGAAAATAGAGAAATAATAGAAAAGTAAAAACACGTAATAATAAATACACAATGAGTAATGATAACGTGGTTATATTCTGGCGCCGACAGAGATGGCCGCCTCGCTTCGCGTTCCTGGGAAACTATGCAGTATTTTGCAGTATAAGGTAGTTGTTGTGAAATTGTTAGGTTAGATTACTTGTCAGATATTACTACATGGTCGGAACTAGAAGCACAAGCATTTCGCTACACTTGCATTAACATCTGCTAACCATGTGTATGTGACAAATAAAATTTGATTTGATTTGGTACAAGTACCGAGTCGATGTGCAGGGGTACCAGGTAATTGAGGTAGATATGTATATATAACTAGGAATAAATTGACAAGGCAACAGGGTAGATAATAAACAGAAGTAGCAAGGTATCTGATGCGTCAAAGTGCAAAAAGGGTCGATGCAGATAGTCCGGGTAGCTATTTGGTTAACTAGAACCTGTTAGAAGCTTTTCAGGGTCCTGATGGTTCCACACTTGGTGCATCGGTGCCGTGCGGTAGCAGAGAGAACAGTCTATGACCAGGGTGGCTGGAGTCTTTGACCATTTTTAGTGCCTTCCTCTGACACCGCCTGGTATAGAGGTCCTGGATGGCAGTAAGCTTTGCCCCAGTGATGTACTGGGCCGTACACACTGCCCTCTGTAGTATTTTGCGGTCGTATGCCAAGCAGTTGCCATACCAAGCGGTGATGCAGCCAGTCAAGATTCTCTTGATGGTGCAGCTGTAGAACCTTTTGAGGTTCTGAGGGCCCAAGCCAAATCTTTTCAGTCTCCTGAGGGCCCTCCGTGTTGAGGGTCAGTGTGGTGGAGGTGTTCAGTCCCAGGGTCCTTGGACACACCTACTCATTCAAGGGTTTTCCTTTATTTTACTATTTTCTACATTGTAGAATAATAGTGAGGACATCAAAACTATGAAATAACACATATGGAATCATGTAGTAACCAAAAAAGTGTTAAACAAATCCAAATATATTTTACATTTTAGATTCTTCAAAGTAGCCACACTTTGCCTTGATGACAGCTTTTCCAACAGTCTTGAAGGAGTTCCCACATATGCTGAGCACTTGTTGGCTGCTTTTCCTTCACTCTGCAGTTCAACTCATCCCAAACCATCTCAATTGAGTAGGGGCCGGGTGATTGTGGAGGCCAGGTCATCTGATGCAGCACTCCATCACTCTCCTTCTTGGTAAAATAGCCCTTACACAGCCTGGAGATGTGTTTTGTGTCATTGTCCTGTTGAAAAACAAATGATAGTCCCACTAAGCGCAAACCAGTTGGAATGGCGTATCACTACTGCTGGTTAAGTGTGCCTTGAGTTCTAGATAAATCACAGACAGTGTCACCAGCAAAGCACCATCACACCACCTCCTCCATGCTTCACGGTGGGAACCACACATGCGGAGATCATCCGTTCACTTACACTGCGTCTCACAAAGACATGGCGGTTGGAGCCAAAAATCTCACATTACGACTCATCAGACCAAAGGACAGATTTGCACCGGTCTAATGTCCATGGCTCAAGTTTCTTGGCCCAAGCAAGTCTCTTCTTCTTATTGGTGTCCGTTAGTAGTGGTTTCTTTGCAGCAATTCGACCATGAATGCCTGATTCACGCAGTCTCCTCTGAACAGTTGATATTGAGATGTCTGTTACTTGAACTCTGCGAAGCATTTATTTGGGCTGCAATCTGAGGTGCAGTTAACTCTAATGAACTTATCCTCTGCAGCAGAGTTAACTCTGGGTCTTCCTTTCCTGTGGCAGTCCTCATGAGAGCCAGTTGCATCATAGAGCTTGATGGTTTTTGCGACTGCACTTGAAGAAACTTTAAAAGTTCTTGACATTTTCCGGATTGACTGACCTTCATGTCTTAAAGTAATGATGGACTGTCGTTTCTCTCTGCTTATTTGAGCTGTTCTTGCCATAATATGGACTTGGTCTTGTATTAAATAGAGCTTTCTTCTGTATACCACCCTACCTTGTTACAACACAACTGATTGGCTCAAATGCATTAAGATGGAAAGAAATTCCACAAATTAACTTTTAACAAGGCACAACTGTTTATTGAAATGCATTCCAGGTAACTACCTCATGAAGCTGGTTGAGAGAATGCCAAGAGTGTGCAAAGCTGTCATCAAGGCAAAGGGTGGCTACTATATAAAATATATTTTGATTTGTTTAACACTTTTTTGTTTACTACATGATTTCTTATGTGGTATGTCATAGTTTTGATGTCTTCACTATTATTCTACAATGTAGAAAATAGTAAAATTAAAGAAAAACCCTTGAATGTGTAGGTATGTACAAACTTTTGACTGGTACTGTATATTATCCATGTCCTTGTTCAGCCACGACTCCGTGAAACATAGGATAATACAGTTCTTCAGGTCCCGTTGATAGGATAGTCTCGACCGGAGCTTGTTCAGTTTGTTCTGTACGTTTACCAAATGAACGGAAGGTAGAGGCAAATTATTTATTTGTCAGGGTGCCCATACGTCGGTCTCTTTTACGCCACCTCTTCCTTTTAGTGGAAGCTTTTCTGAAGTCCAGAAGCTATTTTCGGTGGAAACATGCACAAAAACCAAAAAATATAAAAGTTTGTAATGACAGAATGAATAGAATGTAATCTACCTTGTTTAGTGTCATTTATGTCAGACAGTGTCTCCTCTTTAGTGGGTTGAGTAAGAGTTACATGTCATTACAGTTGTCTGTAGTAATTACATTAATTCTCAAAAATGTAGTTGATCTGCTCATTCTCTGGCTCTCTAGTAGGCTTGGAGCCCCCTCTGCTGGTAACATGATGGTATGGCAGGCAGTGACTCTAGTGACGTTGCCTGAGTCAGTCATACATACAGTATATCTGAACCATGATCTGAAAATACAGGATTGGACAGTGTATCCCAACTTGTTTTTGCCGTAGCACTAACAAACCTGATTCAAATCAAATGTATTTATAAAGCCCTTTTTACATCAGCAGATGTCACAAATACAGAAACCCAGCTTAAAACCCCAAACAGTAAGCAATGCAGATGTAGAAGCACGGTGGCTAGGAAAACTAGAGAGGAACCAGGCTCTGAGAGGTGGCCGGTCCTCTCCTGGCTGTGCCGGGTGGAGATTATAAGAGTACATGGTCATTTAGGCCAGATCGTTCTTCAAGATGTTCAAACATTTATAGATGACCAGCAGGGACAAATAATAATCACAGTGGTTGTAGAGGGTGCAACAGGTCAACACCTCAGGAGTAAATGGCAGTTGGAGAGAGGGAGAGAAGGAGAGAGAGAGGGAGGGAATGAGAGAGAGAGAGGGAGGGAATGAGAGAGAGAGAGGGAGGGAAGGAGAGAGAGAGGGAGGGAAGGAGAGAGAGAGGGAGGGAAGGAGAGAGAGAGGGAGAGAAGGGGAGAGAGAGGGGGAGAAGAAGCGAGAGAGAGAGAGAGAGAGAGAGAGAGAGAGAGAGAGAGAGAGAGAGAGAGGGAGAGAGAAGGGGAGAGAGAGAGAGGGGGAGAGAAGGAGAGAAGAAGCGAGAGAGAGGGAGAGAAGGAGAGAGAGAGAGAGGGAGGGAAGAAGAGAGAAGGAGAGAGAGGGAGGGAAGAAGAGAGAGGGAGAGAATGAGAGAGGGAGGGAAGGAGAGAGAGAGGGAGGGAAGAAGAGAGAAGGAGAGAGAGGGAGGGAAGGAGAGAGAGGGAGGGAAGGAGAGAGAGGGAGGGAATGAGAGAGAGGGAGAGAGAGAGGGAGAGAAGGAGAGAAAAAGCGAGAGAGAGAGGGAGAGAAGGAAAGAGAGAGGGAGGGAAGGAGAGAGAGAGGGAGGGAAGGAGAGAGAGAGGGAGGGAAGGAGAGAGACAGGGAGGGAAGGATAGAGAGAGGGAGGGAAGGATAGAGAGAGGGAGGGAAGGAGAGAGAGAGGGAGGGAATGAGAGAGAGAGAGGGAGGGAAGAAGAGAGAAGGAGAGAGAGGGAGGGAAGAAGAGAGAGAGAGGGAGAGAATGAGAGAGGGAGGGAAGGAGAGAGAAGGAGAGAGAGAGGGAGGGAAGGAGAGAGAGAGGGAGGGAAGAAGAGAGAGGGAGAGCAGGGGAGAGAGAGAGAGGGGGGGAGAGAAGGAGAGAAGAAGCGAGAGAGAGGGAGAGAAGGAGAGAGAGAGAGAGGGAGGGAAGGAGAGAGAGAGAGGGAGGGAAGGAGAGAGAGAGAGGGAGGGAAGGAGAGAGAGAGAGGGAGGGAAGAAGAGAGAAGGAGAGAGAGGGGGAGAGAATGAGAGAGGGAGGGAAGGAGAGAGAAGGAGAGAGAGAGGGAGGGAAGGCGAGAAGGAGAGAGAGAGGGAGGGAAGGAAGGGGCCAGGGAGGAGGACAACACTGGTAGGACAACAGATCTCGCTTTAGAGCCACAGTCAACACACACACAATCTACATTCACCATCACCTCTGGTTGTTATTTAAAGAGCAACACACATTCTACATTCACCATCACCTCTGGTTGTTATTTAAAGAGCAACACACATTCTACATTCACCATCACCTCTGGTTGTTATTTAAAGAGCAACACACATTCTACATTCACCATCACCTCTGGTTGTTATTTAAAGAGCAACACACATTCTACATTCACCATCACCTCTGGTTGTTATTTAAAGAGCAACACACAATCTACATTCACCATCACCTCTGGTTGTTATTTAAAGAGCAACGAATCCCTTTAAAAACGGCCTATGTGGCATCATTATGAGTCAGAAACAGTTATTCTAGCGTCAAAATAGACTACAAAGTGTAAATAGGATCATTTTGGTTATAAAGTCTCATCTAAAGCGGAGTTAGGAACATCTGTGCCTCACACCAGGTAAATGAAGGCTGGGTTTTGATCTGATGTCCATGTGCCCACTAACATGGAGTGATCAGCTGTGGTGATTGGTCTCTATCCAATAGCATAGACGGTGAGACAGACCTGCCCAGCAGCTCCGACTTTGTTTACATAAGACAACACGTCACACATTTTTTTAACTTGAGAAATACTGCATCAAACACCTTAGTTAGATGTAAAATTGCACGACTAAAACTTCCTCTGCAAAAACACCAAAATGAATTACCGATTTCTTGAGGTGTCTTCGATTCATTCTGGGGATTTTGAGGAAGTGAAATAGGTTTCCGCGTCTACAGTGTCTCATGGGGGAGAAACATAATTAACCAAACCCAGAATCGGTCAGGAAACACCCCTCCAAGACCAAAATATAGTTTTTCTAATGAGCAACAGAAAAACACATGTTCCAATCGACGTGTTCAGTCACTGTTTAACCTTTTGCTAACTGGGAAAAGACCCTTGGGGTCAGAAACCTCTCTTGCAAGAGGTCAGCAGGAAGTAGTCAGCGTGTAGATACAGAACAGGTGAACGTACAGGGACAATACATTAAAATCAATTAGTGGTCAATTACAGTGGTTAACAACATCTTGGCGTGTGCTCTCAGTGATCTACCTGAGAGGGAGGAAGGAGAGGGAAAGGAAACCCCTGCCTTCAGTCACTGGGGACCCCCACGCAGGTAAGGGCTGTGTCCATGTGTGTCCGTTTGTCTGTCTGTATGTGTCAAAGTGGATACTGACAAAGTATCTTTTTTTAATTAAACATTTAACAGATTCACTAAATTCACCTTGTTTTTTGGGTCACGGTTCGTTTTTATTTTATCGGGTACAGAAGGACTGGGGAAAGAATCATTATAGAATGTGTAGTTTGGAACCTGGACGATAATTTATCACAGTTAAAAGAAATGTCAAACTCAAGGCCCACCTAATAGAGAGCAATGTGATCATAACTGCAGTGGTTGTGTGTGTATGTGGACCTGCGTGAGTGTGTGTGTGGTAGTGTGCAGGGCCGTAACCACGGTTTGTGTTTTAGTGTTATTAGATCGACTGAGATGAATGAACCTACAGCAGCCAAGGTCATAATGGCTAGGGTTATTTTTGCTTGCTTTTGCTGTTCTCCAAACAGTATTTAAGTTTTTTTTATTATATAGAAATGCAGTAAATGAGCTTCAACTTTCCAAAAAGGGGGTGGGGAAGGTTCCCCCACAGCAGTTTTGGGGGAAAGTTTAAACTAATATACTTCATTTCTATACAATAAAAAAACCCGTTCAAATACTGTTTGGAGAACAGCAAAATCAAGCATAAATAACCCTAGCCATTATGACCTTGGCTGCTGTAGGTTCATTCACCGCAGTCCATCTACAAACACACAGCCTATATTAGCTACACAATTGTAATGTTATACCCCTGAAAGGATGGAAATATGACAAATGATTCACACTGACACATTTATCAGCGACGAAATGAAAACGTAGGACATTTTTTGGAACTATTGTTTGCGTGTTTATTGCATTTTAATGTAAGGCCTATAAGGAAAAATGGGTCAATGGGAGATGTTCATATATGAAACATATCGTATGTGTTAAAGTTCCTAACTTGTTTGATAAAATTAGTACAGATTTTCTCAGGGGTCCCCACATGGGGCCACGACCTCCAGTTTGGGAACCACTGTACTAACCTTTCCCTCTGCTCCCTCCCTCCTGCATGCATTGTGTCCCGCCTCAGCCTCACCACTGAGCGCCACATCATCACTGTCTTCCTCAGTAGCCTACTCTCTGTAAAGCAAAGTTATTGTGTGAATTTAGTAGCGTATTTTCTGCTCCTGCTGAGGTAGGCTCCGTTTAACGTTAGCTTTTGCTTCTTGCGTCATCTTTCTAGCTGGCTAAGTAATATTAGCCAGAGCCCTTCAATTGCAATCGAAGTCTCTGCCGACGGACCCACCTGACTGACTGACATATCTATAAGCTTGTGCACTCATTCTCCGAGTGTCGTTTTTTGTTTGTGTGGGTGTCTGTAGACACGGCAGGAGTCGCGGGATCGTTTTAAAATGGCGTTTTGTCCGGCATTTCGCAAACACAGCAGCGTCTCTATTGCCTACTTGAGCCGACTGCGAGCTGGTTTAGTTTGTTCCTGGTCGGCCCTCGACCTGTGACTCGGGAGGGCAGAGTTAGAGGCATATCCGGGGGACGCAGGCGAACATGATGAGCAAACCACTGTTCATGATTCCACTGGTTTTTGAAAGAAAAACAATTTTTTTGTTTACTAAAATAGCATCATATTGATCATAAATACAGTGTAGACATTGTTAATGTTGTAAATGACATTTGTAGCTGGAAACGGTAGATTTGTTATGGAATATCTACATAGGCGTACAGAGGCTCATTATCAGCAACCATCACTCCTGTGTTCCAATGGCACGTTGTGTTAGCTAATCCAAGTTTATCATTTTAAAAGCTAATTGATCATTAGAAAACCCTTTTGCAATTATGTTAGTACAGCTGAAAACTGTTGTGCTGATTAAAGAAGCAATAAAACTGGCCTTCTTTAGACTAGTTGAGTATCTGTAGCATCAGCATTTGTGGGTTTCGAATACAGGCTCAAAATGTCCAGAAACAAAGAACTTTCTTCTGAAACTCGTCAGTCTATTCTTGTTCTGAGAAATGAAAGCTATTCCATGCGATAAATTGCCAAGAAACTGAAGATCTCGTACAACACTGTGTACTACTCCCTTCACAGAAACTGAGTTTATATACATACAGTACCGGTCAAAAGATTGAACACACCTACTTATTCCAGGGTTTGTCTTTCTTTTTTCTTTTTTCTACATTGTAGAATAATAGACCCAGAGTTAACTCTGCTGCAGAGGATAAGTGCATTAGAACTTACATGATTCCATATGAGTTATTTAATAGTTATTTAATATTTAATAACTAAATTAGTACAGACAGAGCTGTTGTAACTGAGTCAGATTTGTAGGCCTCCTTGCTCACACACAAGTTTTCTATAGGATTGACTTCAGGGCTGTGTGATGGCCACTCCAGTACCTTGACTTTGCTGTCCTTAAGCCATTTTGCCACAACTTTGGAAGTATGCTTGGGGTCATTGTCCATTTGGAAGACCCATTTGCGACCAAGCTTTAACTTGGCTGATTGATGTCTTGAGACGTTGCTTCAACATATCCACATAATTTTCCTCCCTCATGATGATCTATTTTGTGAAGTGCACAAGTTGTCTCGATTGTCGTCGGGAGAAGGAGAAGAGGACCAAAGTGCAGCGTGATAAGTATTCATAATACTTTTAATAAATATGAACACTCGAACAAAAACAACAAACCGATAAAAGAACAGTTCTGCAAGGTGCAACAAAACACTAAACAGAAAACAACCACCCACAACTCAGTGGGAAAACAGGCTACCTAAGTATGGTTCTCAATCAGAGACAACGATTGACAGCTGCCTCTGATTGGGAACCATACCAGGCCAAACACAATAGAAATAGAAAACATAGACATACAAACATAGAATGCCCACCCACATCACACCCCGACCAAACAAAAAATAGAAACATACAAAGCAATCTATGGTCAGGGCGTGACACCAGTCCCTCCTGCAGTAAAGCACCCCCACAACATGATGCTGCCACTGCCGTGCTTCACGGTTGGGATGATGTTCTTTTGCTCCCCCTTTTTCCTCCAAACATAACAATGGTCATTATGGCCAAACAGTTAAATTTTGGTTTCATCAGACCAGAGGACATTTCTCCAAAAAGTGTGATCTTTGTCCCCATGTGCAGTTGCAAACCGTAGTCTGGCTTTTTTATGGCGGTTTTGGAGCAGTGGCTTCTTCCTTGCTGAGCGGCCTCATTTTACTGTGGATATAGACACTTTTGTACCTGTTTCCTCCAGCATCTTCAGCATCTTGTACCTGTTTCCTCCAGCATCTTCACAGCACCTTTGCTGTTGTTCTGGGATTGATTTGCACTTTTCGCACCAAAGTACGTTCATCTCTAGGAGACAGAACGCGTCTCCTTCCTGAGCGGTATGACGGCTGTGTGGTCCAATGGTGTTTATACTTGCGTACTATTGTTTGTACAGATGAACGTGGTACCTTCAGGCGTTTGGAAATTGCTCTCAAGAATGAACCAGACTTGTGGAGGTCTACAATACTAAGGTCTTGGCTGATTTCTTTTTATTTTCCCATGATGTCAAGCAAAGAGGCACTGACTTTGAAGTTAGGCCTTGAAATGCATCCACAGGTACACCTCCAATTGACTCAAATTATGTCAATTAGCCTATCAGAAGCTTTTAAAGCCATGACATAATTCTCTGGAATTTTCCAAGCTGTTTCAAGGCACCGTCAACTTAGTGTATGTAAACTTCTGACCTACTGGAATTGTGATACAGTGAATTGTAAGTGAAATAATCTGTCTGTAAACAATTGTAGGAAAAATGACTTGTGTCATGCAGAAAGTAGATGTCCTAACTGACTTGCTAAAACTATAGTTTGTTAACAAGAAATTTGTGGAGTGGTTGAAAAACAAGTTTTAATGACTCCACCTTAAGTGTATGTAAACTTCCGACTTCAACTGTATATACATTGTCATTTTTTCAAATATTTCTTTTTTCTGAGGTCTGAGACTCATCCTCATAATAGTTAGGGCCATGGTTGTGTGTGTGCCTGTCTCATCCCGAGAGCAGTCATGACTCATGAACACTTTAATGAGCTTTTCTGGTACATAATGGATGTAGGCGAGATGCCTGAGTAATGGAGATCACAGGCTTTGTGTG